>NC_067153.1:49698416-49995916 GCF_903995435.1 Acomys russatus
AAAGTCCTTGAGAACTTGAGAGAGAACAAAGGATTAAAGGAGGTATTTGAGGAAGGAAATGTAAGACAGGAAATTTAAAAAATTGGGAGGGTCTGCTCAAACTATTGCACTAACCAAGGACAATACGATAGTAAATATCGAACCCCTACTCTGATCTACCCAATAGACAGGACATTCTCCACAGTTAGGTGGAGAGCGGGGACTGACTCTGACATGAACTCTAGTGTTCCATATTTTACCACCTCCCCTTAGTGGGGCGGCCTGGTGGCACTCAAATAAAGAATAAGCAGGCTACTAAGATGAGACTTGATAGCCTATGACCATATAGTGGGGAAGGAGGTCCCCCTTGGTCATAGACCTAGGGGAGGGGAATAGGGTGAAAGCAGGAGGGAGGGAGGAATGGGAGGATACAAGTGATAGGATAATAATTGAGTTGTAATCTGAATAAATTAATAAAATTAAAATTAAAAAATTTTTTAAAGGAAAAAAAATAATTTAATTAAAAAATGCCACTTCCTGCCCAGGGAGGTCCCAGTCTATCAAAACCATATGACAGAGACTAAAATACAACCAATGACCACCTCCCTGCCTTATTATCTAGGGCTGTTGAGGTAAAATGCCATGAGCAGAGCCCAGGCAACCACATTTCTGTGTCGGCAATTGCCTAACCTGTGGACAGAGTAGCTCAGCCCCTTTGAGTCAGGGGCATTTCTGCCTACCGCTATAGGTGCCCCATTGCTAGGGCTGGATGCCCACAACCTTCACACCCTATCACAGGAACTTGAGAGTGGGCTCAGAAACAAAGGGCAATGATGCCATCAGCTCTCCGTGGGCATTCAGGGCTGTGGGCAAAATCAGTAGTGAGGTGACTCTTCAGGGTTGGCTGGGAGTCTCCACCTGCAGTTGTGAGGCCAGGCCACATGCCCCTACACCCCTGTGGCCATGCACATGGAAGCAGGGGATTTAGCTTATTTCTGTATGGGAAGGGGACACTGAGACATGGTACTAATCTGCTGTGCTATAGAAAGTGAGCGAAGCAGCTCAGAGGATTAAATGCTGCTGCCGGTGCCACCCAGCCCTGACAAGAGGCTGTGGGGACCCACAGATCTGACCACTCATATCAACACTCATATCAAACTGGACAAGGCCTGAGGTTGAGTGAGGTACCCACCCTTACGGGTGGTCACAGCCATGAGCGGTGAGTAGTGTGACCCCACACAACCTGAAGGCAGCTCTAGATAGGGGCACAGTGTAGACCTAGAATCCAGGTATCACTCAACAACTTTGCTCAGCGATTTCAATGCTAGAGCTCTTCTGAGATCCAAATCTTGGATTAGATACATGTCTAAAGTGAGCCCTGACTTGTAGAAGGATCCAGAAGGTGGGATGCTTGCCCTAGTGTTGATTTCAAATGCTCTGGACTTGGGGAAATGAAGGGGGTGGTTCAGCTATGCCCAGGCCATTCCTGGCACTGTTTGGTGATCTTACTCTTTCTATAAAGGCCTGCTACAGCAGTATATCTTCTGACATTAAGGTCACTCATGTTAAGGACTTGGGAACACCCATCTGACAATTCTCCAGTGATCTTTATGATGAATGACGGTCCCTGACATGATGGTGGTAACTATGCTGTAGTTGGGTAGACATCCATTTCTACAGGTAAGGCTCATGTACATGTCTCCTTGAATCTTCCCAGTGGCTCAAGGAAGGGTTATTGTTCTTTTCTATCTCACAGACACATCAATCTGAAATGGGTAACTGTGGATTGAAGGGCGTGGTGCGCTGTGCAGAATTGGCAAGTCTTGGGGTCTAACACAGTTTGTGGCCAGTGCCATTGACAACACTGCATCCCGTACTTGAAGCTTGCCGGGAAAGCAGACTGCATGTATTCTTACAAGACAGAACATTCGTGAGCTGCTAGCTTCGCTAAGCAGCTCGATGGTGATATATCACAGTATCACACAGTACATTATAAGTGTATATAATTTTATCAACCATAACTCAATAAAGCTTGAGTGGACTGAGATGGAATTAGGAGACACATGTAAGCCACTTAAGCTGTCAGCTGATGTCCAGAATGAGAGTAGTGAGCACGTGGAGGTGCTTCAGATATCCTGAATCATCTCGATGGCACGGTCACCTTCATCTTTGCCTTCATCAGCAAGCCTTATAGATCCTGATTACAAAACCAGGCTCTTTCATCACAAGCCCAGGGTTTCATCATGCCTTCAGGAAAGCTTTGCAAGGTGGGCTGGGGTTTTTTTTTTTTTTTTGGAATGGGGCCCTGTCCCCACACCATGCAATTTATCTTGATGGGTACGAGACCATCTTGCTGCCAATGCCTCAGTGGTTTTTGACTTCTGACTCTGTCTATCCTGAGCTAGTTCTATCCTGAAGTACAGTACCTCTCCAATGTGATTCTTCCCAGTCCCTGGGGGATGCACATTCACCTTTGCTGAGAGCTACATTTATTTTTATCTGTTATTTATTCTCCTGACTCATGAAATTGCACCCTTCAGTATGCCAGTACAAAATGCTAAAAAAAAAAAAAAATTAGCAAAAATGCATAAAGTGGATGAAAGACATTGGGTTTCTTTTATCTCCTGGAATATAAATTTGAATAATTTTACTTTATGATCCTGGGGCAAAGAATTAAATAAAAAGTCAGTGCTCACACACACACACACACACACACACACACACACACACACACACACACACACACACACACACCTCCCCTTCTTCAAACTTAAATTTGAAAAGGAAAACAACAAAACCCAAAAACTCTTGGAGCTGCTGCTGTTCTCAGAAGGGCAATGAAGAAGCCTCTGGAAGGTTTTACATATGGATGAGTTTGACCTTCAGCACAGCTCAACACAGCTCAACACCACTCAAATATGGTGGCAGCCAACACATGGGACACTCTGCCTTGGCCATGACCTTTTATAAGGAACGGCTGTAGAAAACCTGAACAGGTGGCCAATGTGTCTGGTCCAAGTTCAGGGATGTTCCTTGCTACCCAGGATATTTACCAAACCCACTCTTTACCCAAGGTCTCAAGGGTCCAGTTCTGAGGTCTCATCTTCAGTGTACCCAGAGATTCCAGGGATGTTGGACTAGGGCTCTATATCAAGGGCTGAGGGAATAGATGGGGGTGATGGAATGATATGTCACTATAATAGTCTTTCTGTGATGCAGTCAGTGAAGCAGGGCCCTTTCCAAGGCAAAAGGGGCTATGAGCTCATCCAAGCAATCTCTTCTCAGAAGCATCCCACAGAGGGTAGAGAGGAGAGGGTATGGATTCTGGTGGATTGCATATTGGGGTGGCATGTCAATAAGAATTCAAAGCTCATCAGGACACCCGGAGATGGGCTGCAGTCTCTTGAAAAGGATGCACTTAGATGGCCACTGCCCACTGTTGACATGGACAATGAAGCTCATGTGGGCGTGGCTAGGAGTAGCCAGGGGCACTGGGAAGCAGAAAAATACCAGAAGTGCCAGATGATGTTTCCTGATTACTCGTGAAAGAAAACAGGGGAGGAATGAAGGATAGTGGATGTCAGAACAGAAGGCATCTTGGAGACCTGCTGTGAAACCTCAGAGCCTAGAAGATGACTCAGTTTGTTCAAGAAAGGGCCCTGGTGTCCAATATTGGAGTCCCCATGGCCTCAAATGTGGCCATGATAAGCCCTGACAAGTCTGGACACTTTATTTACCCAAGGAAAGACACGGCACACATCCAAACTTAGCAAGGAAAGGGTAAACAGAAATTGAATGCACTGTGTCAGACAATGTAGTTAAGGAACCACATATAAGTGTCTGTGAATGGGGGGTGTTCCTTTTCTCCTTTGAAGCCCCATTTCTTGACCACCAGGGTGCCCTAGGAAGATCCACAAAGTTCCTTGCCACTGCCTCTAGGTAGTTTCAAAAGGTCATCCCAACGCTCAGTCCATCTACCTGGCCAGCAGTCATTAGCAGGTCTGAGATGCAGCCAGGACATTCTCAGCAGGACTGAGCATCAACTGGCAACATCTCTGCCGAGAAGGAGCCTCCTGAGGAACTAGACAAAAGCATGGGGCTGGGAGCTTGTGGCTTCTCCTTATGGTGCGGGACTTTGAGGTCCATGATAAAAAGGCAGGGCCCTCTGAAAGTAACTGATGGGGAGTGGGGATGTTCTCCCCAGAGGATGCACTGAATGATCTGCCATTCCTTGCAACCTACCAGTGCGGCCCATCTCCCATCTTTATGTACTCTCTGCAGCCTGGTAAATCCCGACTTTGACTTCTCTCATGGGCTCATCATCCCTCTCCTCAGAAATGCTCCCCAACAACTGGTGAAGCCCTCAGTGTGGTGCACATTGCCAGACCCATGCTCCTCAGAAGCCCTGGTTTTGACCACTAAGATGTGCACATCCTGGGCACCCTCCACAGGCTCCTGATACTGGACTCTTATACCTTGTATAGCTGATGCTCAGGATGGCCACACAGACTGTTGTTCTGAGCACACACACGGAGATCTATCAAAGCAGTGATTGGCCGAGTGCTGTGAGGAAAGTGATGCGGGCATGGGTGGTGGCGGTACAGGGAGCAAGTGCGGCAGGGATGGGCTGGAGTGGGGCTAAGGGTAAAATTGTAAGGAACAGTTGGCAGAATCCTCCAATGCATTCTGAGGTTAATGGGGATGATACAGGGACCCCTTGTTGGGGTTTCCACTGTCCTGGAGACAGAAAGGCTGCCTGGTTCCATTGTCAACTGAAGTCAGAGGATACACACTTCATGTTGTGGGAGGAGAGAAGACCCAGGCCATGTCACCTGTGTGTTCCCACTACACAGAAGAATATACATGTGCAGGTAGGCACAAGAGAGGCAGGAAACCACATGCTTCCTCTCAATTCTTCTGAATGAAGCAAAGGAACCTGCAGGAGAGACTTCTCTATCCCTCTGTGTGGTTTCTCCCAGCTGGAATCAGACAGACTCACACTGAGACCACCAGTGTGTGTAACTTGGGTGGGTATGGGGTCAAACAATCTTGGACATTTATTTGCTCCATCTCAGCCATGTAAGAAACTGGAATGGGATAGTTAAGTAACTACACATGGGTCAAATAGCCAGTGTGTAGAGCTGACTGCAGACCTTGGGCCATCAGAGCCCTCGGGCAGGATGCGTGGCAGCCTTTGTGGGAAGATGCTAAGTGTCTCTCAAGATTAACAGCATTAATTAGACCTCCTGTATTATTCAGTGTGATGTCGCCCAGGGCTCCGTGCTGGAAAGGTGCTTAACTCAGGGTTCTTCTCCAGTTTTCCTTCCTTTCCCAGAGGACTATAGGAGCCACCAGTTTCAAACGGAAGCATTAGTATCTTCCCAGGACTATATCACTTAGAGGCTTCCCCTACTAAAGCCACATAACAGAAGTGGGTGCCAGTGGACCTTGTGAACTGAGAGGCCCATGAAAGGCAGGAGGGGTGCATGTGAGAAGCCAGTGCCAGCTCATGGGGAAGTATCTGGACAGCGATGTCATTGCACCAGGTGCCAGTCCTCTGAATTGAAAATCACCCGGCCAGCTGTCAAAGATTGAAAGGTCAACCTCTCTCCCTGCTAAGACTTCTTAAATTTTAGATGAACTCCATCCATCTTGGCCAAGCTTCCTCTCTGACAGTTGCATCAGCACTGGGCTGGGGACACTGCATATCCTGCTGCTTTGGGCAGGAGAACAGGTGCAGCCACGCTTTGACTTGGAGGAATTTGGACAGAGTTGGGTCAAGGATTGACTGCATTGCACAAACACAGAATGCATGGTTGGCTGTGGTGTCTCTTGAAGTTGGGTACAAGAGACCCAGGCAGATCCAGGGGTCGTGACCTCTGCCTTACAGAGTGAGGGCATTAGCAACGGTCAGGGGACTGTTTCAGATGCCTTGGGGATGTTAAACCACCTTCTCCTCCCAACAGAAGTTCCTAAGAGGGATGCCCCTGCACCACATCTAACTTTATCCCCTGGTGCTGGTGCTGCCTGTGGGCACTGGGGCTGAGGTATGGGTTAAGGTCAGGGCTGGCAAAGGCGGCCCTGCTGCTGAGGCCACCCTTGTGTGTATTCAGAATGACCAATGGCATCTATCTGTGCTGAGTCATGGGAAGATCTAACTAGGGACAAGGATAGAATGTTTGGCCCTTACTTGTGGCAGTATTATTTAGCTCTTGAATACCTTGGTTTATGGTCCTGGTTAAAATAAAAAGTAGAAGTAATAAGAAAAATAGAACCTTTAGTCACGCAAGCCATTGGGATGTCTTCCTGGAATCAGTACCTGTGCGCCATAGAGAAGCTCTAGAAAAATCTCCCACACAGAACTGTCTCCAGAGCCCCAGCTTTTAGAATTTATACCATGACACAGGGTGATTGTGCTAAGCCCAAGAATCCATCACTCATAAGGAGGTCACCCCGGCAACAGCGATCTGTAGATGAGGACTGAGAGGAAGCATCATTTAGCCTCAGGGAGAGATGTGGGAACAGAAGAATGCTTTGAACTCAGTGGCACCCACAAGAAGTCTCCTGTGACAGGCTTAGGCCATAACTTGTCTTTTTGACTTTAAAAAAAAAAAAAACTATATTTGTCCACAGACACCCTCACACAAATACACATGCATGATAACTACTCTCACCTCCCACCTCCCCACCACATCTGTACGGCCCCATCCTGCTCACAGATCTCTCTCACACACTCATGGCTATTCTTCTTGTTTGGAGACCCACTGAGATGGACTAGGGCTGTCTAAGGGACCGTGAGTTTGGAGAGATCTGTTGGAGCCTTGTGGGTATACAACCGAAGATAGTGCTTAGCAGTAGCTGGCAGTTCAGAGGTTAAAGTGTGGGACCTGTGAACCACTCGTACTTCCTCAACTTATTATTGGTAGTCTTCTGTGGACTCAGTGCAGGTCACTACAGTTGTGAGTTGAGTTGATACTGGGGTAGTCATGTCAAATGTAAAGTGGGCAACTCATAATTGATGCTGAACTAATAAACAGAGCAGAAAGCTCTTTTTTGGATACCCATGCTTCTACCCACAGACGCAAGCAGCTCCTGGAGCTAATCAAAGGACTCTCCCTACAAAGACTGGCAGGAAATGCAGAGACTCATGGCTTTCTAGGATGCAGAGAATAAGCAACAGGTGATGGTTGTAGGTACAAGCCTAAACAATACACACACACACACACACACACACACACACACACTATATATATATCACTCTCTCTAAGGCCCACAGAGTGTTACAGAAGAAACAGGAAGTATGAAAGAGTTGGGTGGTAGACTAGGGGGCTGGACTTGAAGTGATGGAGTTTAGAGGGTTGCACTCTGTATTTGCAAGCTAGCATCAAACTCATCACCCCCCCCCACCGCCACATCCCTACAGTGCTGAGATTGCAAGTATGAGCCACTCCTCCCCACAACACACGCATGCACACACTCTGATGAAAATTTCTGAATGGAAATCTGCATTCTCTAATGATAATGCCAGTCCTAAAGACAGTGCCCCCTACTCCAAGAAATCATATATAGCTAAGAGATCAAAGGTAATGGATAGGGCCCTGTGAATCCTCCTGGACTCTCTGCTTCTTCCATTCCAGACTAGCACTGCCCCCTTGGAAAGACACAAGCTGTAAGTGATAGGGGCTGCTGCACTTCTAGGAATTGCCTCAAGTCTGCTGCAATTAAATCCAGCTCTCATACTTCCACTTAGTACCCTTCAATCTCCTTCCCCCAAACTCTGCCCTGCCCTTGTGAGCAGGGTTTTGATAACTGGAGCTGTTCAGTCTCTATTATCATGGTTCACACTAATGGATTCATCCTAAGTGGAGAGGGGCCTGAAGATGACACTTTAAAGAGAAAGCAGGTGCCTCCATTCCAATGGGGCTATGGCAGCCACCTGCAGAGCCTGGGGCTGCAAGATATCATTAAACAAGAGCAAAGCAGCCCAACTTGAACTTGAAAATCATCACAGAGCTGGAGCTTCAAACACCTCCCTAGAGAGTCAGTTTATTTTTCTGGTCTACTAATAAGGAACAAAGTATGTTTAAAATGAAACAAAAGCATAAATCTTAGAATGTGCATTTCCTACTTCCCTGTATGATGGACGTTGCTTTAATCATTTAGCAATGTGTGGCCCACAGGGCAGACAGCTCATGATGAAAAGGGCTGGTGCAGGTAGGTGCCATGAGAGCTACTGGACACCAAGTGAAGGCTTGTGCCTTTGAGTGTGGGTGGGGAGGAAATTAGATCCACTTTGCAGAGAGGTATGGGAGCATCCGAGAGCTGAGGACAGGCGGTATCTTTGGACTGACTCCCATGTGTTTCACTCTCCCCATACTGCATGTGTCTGAGGAAGACCCCAGCTAGGGTCCCCAAGCCAATTGGCATGCTGTGAGTCTCAGGCATTCCCTATGACCTGGAACAAGAGGAGAGTGGGTGTGAAGCCAGTGTAGGAAGGAACTCTTGGAGGCTGCTCACAGGGGAGGATGCATGTCTCAAGCCAGAGTGGGTTTGATGGATGATTTTGGAAATACACAGAGTTTCCTGCAAGAGTCAGAAAGCTTATGCTTGAAATATTGGTTTTTATCTTATTTGAAAATAATTATCCAGATAAATATTAATCTTGGATGACAGTCCAAGCAAGAAGCGCAAAGAATAGCAAGGAGGGAGGAAGGAGACAGAAGAAGCCTGGCAACGTCATCAGAAATGTGTCCACAGCTGAATCTGTGGACTGATCACCCCATCTCTGTACCCACAGAGACTCGCCCAGAAGCTGTCTGACCATGGGAAGCTTTGGTTCACCCACTGATGGCCATCTGATCACCAGAGCCATGTGGTTTTCAGTGCTTTGCATTGGGAAGGCCTACAGTGGCATGCTAAGTGAACACAGGGCTCAACTCTGAGGCCCTCGTTGCCTGTGGGAAGAAAGGTGACATGAAGGGCGCTGGTCTGCTCATCACGCTGTGATCTGGTGCCACACACTGGGTAGCTTTGAGCAAAGTAAGCTTTTTCCCTTATAGTTCTGCAGGCTAGAAGTTCTAGAGCAAGGCTGTCTGTCACAGGGCCAGTGTCTGAGGATTATATCCAAACTTCCCACAACACACACACAGAGTTACACACACACACACACACACACACACACACTGTACACAGGCACACGCATGCACACACTTTGTAATACAGATTCAACCCTTTCATTCTTGATTTTTCTTAGGGTCTTTCATGGTTTTCTCCCAGCCACACCCCATCTGCCATTTCACAAAGAGGGAGAGAGAAAAGAGAAAGAACTAGAAAATCTGTCTCTGTCTCTTGATGCAGACACAGTATTAGTTAGCTTTGTGTCGTGGGAATATAAGGTCAGTGCTGGCTACCTTAAATTTTAAAAATTTTAACTTTTATCTCTGTGCATATGGTTATGTATTTATGACCCATTTGTGTTGGTATGTGAGTATGTGGGTACTGTCAGAGGCCAGAACAGGATGTTGGAATGCTAGAATCTGGAGTTCTAGAAGGTTCTGAGCATTCCCAACATGGATCCTGGGAACAAAACCCAGAGCCTCTGGAAGAACAAGGGCCCTTAACTGCTGAGTCCTCTGTTCGGGCCAACTCAGGCTTCTTAAGAAGGAAAGAAGGCGTATAGCTTCCAGATTGGAGGTGTCAGATGGAGGTGCCCACTCTGCCCCAGTTCTGGCAAGCCTGACTCCCTGAGGGCAGAACCTAAGTCCTGGGCTCTGTCCTCACTGCTGAGGACACAGGTCTGAAGTCATTTTATTTTAGGCAACAGGGGTGTTCTTACAGATGTCCCTTTCCTTTGATTTTGTGAGTCTTCATTTCTGGGTCTCTGTATTTATTTCTGTTTCTCCTAGCTGGATCTGTTAGGTTCTGTATGGTGATTCATGGATTTAATTAATTCTCGAAAGTTCTCTGCATTATGTTCAATATTGCTCTTTTTCTGCTCTTCCTTTTTTCTCCTTCCTCTTCCATTTTCTTCATGTCTTGTAGTCGCATGTAGAAGCAAGAAACCTTCTCCTTGCTACCTCCTGTCACCCTTAGTCTTGCATATTTCCATATCTGCTCTTGGGCGCTGCACTCTGGGTAATTGTGAACACTCTCTTCCACTCTCCTTGTCCCATGTTCATACCATTTAAACTATACCCTAGTCACTGAAAATTAAATGTAACTAATATGTGGTGTGGAAAATTCTTTGTAAAGGAGACCTGACCTCTTCAAGGATCTTCTCCCTTCCTATCTTGACTAAAATTGATTTCTTCCTTATATATAATTATTTATTGCCACAGTTCATCATTATTTGAAATAATAGACAATTAGATGACTGATAAGTACTTTGATTACTACAAAGCTGTTTTCCTGGCTCACACTGAACCACAATCTCAGATACTGTCTACAGTATCTACATCCAGACTACAGATGAAGTCCACTTGTGAATATCAGTCAGGGAAAGAAAAGCAATCGAGTCCATAATTTACTTGTTTTGTAAGCGGATCAGCCATGTCATTATATTTGTTTACTTATTAATTGGGGGATGGGTATGGCGTGTGCCATGGTGTGCATGTGGATTTGAGAGGACAGCCACTCCATAAGATCACACACACACACACACACACACACACACACACACACACACACATACATATATATGAATTCTACCAGTTATGGGCCTCTTGAGCAACGGTTCTCAACCTGTGGGCCACAATCCTTTGGGGGTTGAATGATCTTTTTATAGGGGTCATGTAACAGCCTTCATACTAGATATGTACAGTATGATTCACAACAGCAGCAAAATTATAATAAGAAATAATCATATGATTAGGAGTCAGCACAACACGAGGAACTGTATTAAAGGGTCACATATTTAGGAAGGTTGAGAACGACTGCTTTAGAAAACCCTAATAGAATGGGAAATGTTTTCTTTCCTAGCACTCTTTTTTTCATGGTACAAGAGCACTTAATGGAAGACTCTGGGTCGGATCCTCTCTACAGTCCCTCCCTTGCTCTGGTCTATGAAGCAGTTCTGGGGCAGCACAGCCCTCAGCAGTCACTACATTTGTGTATATGTATGAATATGTATATGATATATATCTGTACACACACATATAAATATATACCTGTGTGTGTGTGTGTGTGTGTGTGTGTGTGTGTGTGTGTGTGTGTCTGACATATTTGAAGATTTGTTCAAAATCAACTTCAAGGTTTGAAGGGATGGCTCAGTGGGTACAATCCTTGGACGTGGCTTGAAGATGGCACAGACTTATAACTCCAGTCCTGGGGAAAGGGGCCACTGAGTCAGGTAGATTGCAAGAGCTTATTGGTCAGCTAGTCTATCCAAAACAGTGAGCTCCAGGTTCAGGTTCCCTGTCTCAAAACATAAGATGGAGAGTGATTGAAGACATCCTAATCTCCACATAAACACACATATACACATGCAAAGCGTATCTCAAGCAGCTTATACTAGGATGTTTTCCAGGTAAGGCAAGTGTCCCAGTTTGCTTTCTGTTGCTGTAAAGTGACTAAAAGCAACTTATGAGGAAGACAGAGTTTGCTTCCGCTCGCATTCCCAGGCCTGTCTTTGAGGGGGGTCAGGCAGAATCTCATGGTGGGAACCATGAGGCAAAAGCACACAGGATTGCTGATTGCTGAGTTACTCTCTGGCTCTGACTCATGCTCAGCTGGCTTTCTTGTACATCCCAGTCCCTTTCTGCCCAGGAATGGTACCTCCCACAGTGGGTTGGGCCTTCCCACATCAGGCATCAATCAAGACCATCCCTTACAGACCTGGCCACAGGTTAATCTGATCTGGGCAATTCCTCAACTGAGATTTCCACTTCCCAGGTGTCCCTAGGTTGTGTCAAGTCGGCAATAAAACTAACCAGTACAGCGAGTACATGAAGCCACAAGCCCCTCCAGCTCTGAGCCATTGTGCCCTGTCTGTAGCATCCCATGTTATCAACATTCAAGCACAGAGATGTCACTTTTCCAGCTCAAAGTCTCCTGGGGTCCAGTTCCCGGGTGTGAGCAAGATCCAGCCATCCTTTCTTGGTGCCTCCCAGCTTCTCTGAGCACAGAGCACAGCAGGTAATATCCTACTCTGTCACCCTGAAAAGCTGAGACTTAGAGATTTTTAGGTAATTGTCTGTGATTACACAGCCCCGTAACCCGCTTGCTCACACCTTGAATTTATTTCATGAAAACCTTGATGGTTTCCTTCATGGTCCAGTTAAAGATGTGAAGCTTTGTCTGTGTCCACACTCTGTGGCCTGTTTATTTTACCACCTGAGATGGGCACATCATAAACTTCAACATTATGCTTACAGCCGGGAGGGACTGTCACCTCTCAGCACTTTCGAAGTCTAAAAGCCACTGTGCTTTTTCCATCATGGGGAAAGTTCTTGAAAACTTTATGAAAAGTTTTTGCAGGCTTCAACTGAGGAATAAAATTTGATGAGCGGTGCTGAGGGTGTAAAAGGGACAGACTGTCAGAGCCAACGACTCTGACCAGAGGGCCTGGCAACTGCAGCTTCCTCATTTCCTCCCAGCCTTCGCTCAATTTCGCCTCATCTGTAGTCCATACCTGATGGTTCCGTTTAAAACAGCAATCCGGCCTCGACCTTGGCCCTCCCCATAGCCGGGCATGCTTTATTTTCATCTGCAGCTGGTGCCACCTTGACACGCCGTATATTCTGCCTGCCACCCAACCAGAATGTCAATGTCTCAGCCTTTTCCTGGAGGCTCCATTAATGTATTTGTGACAACGAGACTAATGCCCCCAATGCAAGGACTGTTTAATAAATATTTTAGTGAATGAATGGTGATGACATGATTTACAAGTGTGTGGCTTGTTCCCTCCAATATTTCAGCTGGGATCTGTATCAGCCTTTTGAGAAGAGAGGAGAGAAATGAATGCTCGGTGTTAAGGCTGAGCAGGAAGCCGGGGAGCCGGCAGCTCAATTCTGCTGCAGCAGAGGCCTCTCTGACTCTGGGGGGTAGTGGGTGAAGTGACACCCATGTCCCTAGGCCCACCTTAAGGGTCTTGGATTCTGTGCCATTCCTCAAGCAGGAGGTTGGGTCGGTCTCTCAGGGTGACTTCTGAGTGAACTGTAGTTGGACAAGAAGGTTGTGTGCAAATGCATGAGACCCCATATGCAAAATGGTAGCTAAGCTGCATTTCATCAGGTGGATGTGTCTGAACTCGGCTGAAGGGCGTGTGTGGAAGCACCTGTGGTGGGTAGAAAGGTTGTGCACTTAGGGAGAACAATGGCCACAGTTTTGTCTGCCCTTCCCTAGGAGTGCCCACCTGCCATCCTGGGTGCTTCCTGGGCTACGTCGTTTTTTTCTAGTTTGGGGATATATGTTCTCATGAGATCTTTACCCACTCCTGATCCCATCACATCTTCATGTTCTGGGTACATGCAGTCAGTCTCTCTCTCTCTCTCTCTCTCTCTCTCTCTCTCTCTCTCTCTCTCTCTCTCTCTTTCTTTTTCTATTGTTCTCCCCTGGGCACAGTTTCCAGCTCACAGTGCTGTTCTGTATCACTGACACACACCCCTGTCACGCAAAGCTGTCCCCATAAAACCAGATTTTTCTCTACCAGTTCTTCAAATAGGCTGCAGTGATGATGGAGGCTGGGAAAATGGCTCACTGGGCAAGTCTGGGGATTTGAGTTCAACCTCAATGACTCATATGAAAGAGCCTGGTATGGTGAAACACATGTGTGATCTGCTTGTGTAGTAGGCGAAGATGGGTAGATCTTGGAGCCTCCTTGGCTAGACAGCCTTGCCATATTGGTAAGCCCTGGGTGAAGGTTAGAGATACTACATGTATGTCAATAAGCAAGGTGAACAGCTCTGAAGGAATGGCAACTACCTCACACACAAACACATACATATGTCATATACCTACGTTTATACATATACACAGAAACATGCACATGCATTCATACACACAGACACACAGACAGACAGACAGACAGATACACGCACACACACACACACACACACACACACACACACACACACGCGCGCGCGCGCCACCACCACCACCACCACCACCACCACCACCACCACCATATACCACAAGCTAGTGGTAGAGAGTGCACTGAAGGTTTCATGTTGACCAATCAGCCTGATCATTCATATGCCACCAAGGCATCACTGTTTCTTCTGATTCACTCAAATGATGAATCACCTGGTCTAGCTGAAGTAGTGAGGGGGGACAAAACCCTCTGCAGGGTTCGGAGGTTAAACTCTATATTTCCAAATCGTGTCTTGTTACTAGCAGGTGCCATGCGAGGAACAGCCAGCCCTATGGTTAAGGCAGCTCTCAGTAGCCCCAGGGCCTATGCAAAGCACTGCAGTATGCTGTGCAAGAAGTTTTCCATTCTGTGCAGCAGAACAGAATAAACACTTCTGTAGGGTTGGGTGTATGAGCACCGTGGGAATTGAAAACTGTCAAAATGATAAACCAAAGTGAATCAGTGTTCAGCATGTGTTCTTACCCTCCAAAACCCACATACTCAACCTTATAGGTTTGCTCACTGCACAAGCCATTTAAAACTCCAGACAGAGAAGGAGCCCAGAAATGACAGGTCTAAAAATGAAATACTACCTCACACACAAACACATACATACATTCACATACCCACACTTATATGCACTGCATACATGCACTCATTCAGGAATATATATATATATATATATATATATATTACAAAAAAACATTTATACACATATAATACATATGCATGTGTGTACCCATACTCAAATGCACACATTCAAACATGTAAACCTAAACTCACACATGTTCACACACACATACATACACATGTGGACACACACATATATTCATCCACACTCATGCATGTACACCTTCACATGTGTCCACTTACACTCACACATGCGTGCATGCACACACTCACGTACATACAGACACATGCTCATGTACAGGTACACACCTATACCCACAGGTTCAACCACACACGAACACACTCACCCACATGTGCACACATACATGCAGGCACATTCTTATATGTGTCTGTCTTTGGAGCATTGGCTAGGAAGACAGGTCAGCATGGACCATGGCTTGTGACACGTGTTACATACCTTTATTTTGCGAACCTTGGCGTGCTTTGCAAGAATGTCATTAGGGACAGTTTACAGTGTGCCGAGTTGGTTGTCCCATCCTTAATGTAAACAGTGCTTGCAAGCTTGTGAAACTGTGAAAATGTTCTTGTCCCTGTTGGTTCCAAAGATTTGTTCTCCCTGGAACCTTATTTATGTCACTGAGTCTCAGGAGTCTGGGTTGGAGGAACCTGTTAGAGCGAGGAGGCCCCCGTGGAGCTCTCACAGTGCTGATGCACCTGGCTGCTTCAGAAAACACTAAAAACCAGTGGGTTTGGAGCACTCCTACCAGGCATAGCCTTTATCATTTCCTTCCTATAATCCTATGTTTTAAAATAAAATGATTCTGAGAGGATCTGAATTTAGTAGTATTTAATAAGTTCTCTATAGTTCCTTGGTCAGAGTTATAAGCCTCCAGGCTGAGCTTCAGAGCTCCAACATAGTACTTGCTCATGTTGACTTCACCCCCACCCCAGGCCTCAATGAACCATGTTTCATCATGGAATTCTTAGTTGCTAGGAGAAGAGCACCTAGTTTCTATCAAGGCTCAGGAGTGCTTGTCAGAATTCAACCCGACATGGGCCACCTGGAGCTGTAAACCTGAGCTCTTGTGCCCTGATGATGTAGTCAACAGATGTGGGCTGAGTCTCAGGAAAACATGGTTGCTCATGGTGTAAATACTTTTGTCTTTATTTCTGTCCAACAGCCAGTCTTGGGCACCATGCTCAGGCACTGTGGCCTTGGAAAAACCCTTGTCTCCCAGACGAATGCCTTGCCAATCTTCTTGTCCTCACAGCCCAGACAAAATGCCCCAGTCCCCAAGGGATGGCTGTGAGTACTGAGCTCTTGGTTTTCTGTGTGGAAGAAAAGAGGGGACCAGGCAACTAGGCGAGGCAGCCTAGAACACTTTCCACAATTGAATCAAAGAATGGTAGGATTACACATCCAGGGGAGGCTGGCTAGCCAGAAGGACAGGTACCAGTGCAGAACACCCAGCATCCCCCAAGGGAAGGTGGAGGCGGGTCAGCATCATTCCACAGAGCAAATGGAAACGTCTGCCTGCTGTTGGGATGCTGTTATTTATGAGTTTGTGTCATCTTCTCCCCAAACACACTATGCCTTATTCTTTGTCAGCCTCAGGCACTGGCCATGCATTATTCATTCACACAGCATCCGAGAAGCCCTGTCCCAGCAAATGCTCATCGGTAAGTATTTGAGGGTTCAGAGGACAGTATTCCTTGTCACTAAGAACATATAATGCCATTTGACAGCAGATACTGTTGAGGACTTGAAGACTCTAGACAGACCCTTACTCCAAAGAGGATCATGGATCAATAATTCATGTTGGGTGGGATATCTTGGCTAGTTGTTAGGAACTGAAAAAAGAGGTCTGAAGTGTGAGACAGGGAGAAGAGGTGAATGACACTCGCCCTTCTAGGTATGGAAACCCAGTCTCCACTCCCTCTTGACTATTACTCAGGAATCAATTCCAGTGTTGTATTTTGCTGGCCACTGTATCAGAAGTGAATACATCCTGTGTGTGCACATCCAGGTGCACCTGTGCATCTGTGTACTTCATGTGCCACATTGC
The DNA here is from genome assembly GCF_903995435.1 of Acomys russatus. Taxonomy (NCBI): domain Eukaryota; kingdom Metazoa; phylum Chordata; class Mammalia; order Rodentia; family Muridae; genus Acomys; species Acomys russatus. Next base: position 49,715,160 of record NC_067153.1, read on the forward strand.
TATTTGCAAACACACACACACACACACACACACACACACACACACACACACACACACACACGTATACCCCAAGCAAAAACTCCAACAGGTCAAATGATTTGTGATGTTTACAATGGTGTTTACAATGCTGAGGATTTATGCCCCCTGATCTGTGTGCTGAGTTGCCGCATTAGTCCCTGGGGTTGCTGGAGAAAGGCGCTTACTCAAGGAAATAGCAACAGAGACAGGGAGGAGGGGAAAGGAGGAGGAAGCACTCACTGGGATGCAGAGCTCAGGCCTGGGTCCAGGCAGTGCTTTGCTAAGGATTATAGCTCCTCATCCAGGTTCTTTTCAGGAACCGAGGAGCTGTGTCCCCTCCTCTGATGCTCAGAGAACTCTCCATCTTCAAATGACCAATAAGCAGAGGTGACTCTCTGGCTGGTCCTTTACGGAGTGATGGGAATCAGTTTGGAGCTGAGCTTCCCCATCATTCCCTTGTTTATCTATGGTCCCCAGCCTCCTTAGGGCACTGGACAGCTACTGGTCAGGTTAGTAGTGCAGCACCCAGAGATGCAGAGAAGCTATTATGGAGAGAGATTTAGTCAGCTTGCAGTGGGTGTAATTTATCCATTTGCTTGTTCTACCTAGCAGCTGGCCATTCATTGGCATATGCTGTTCAGTGGGAAGACACTATTCTTTGGTAGAGTTACAGAAACAAGCAGAGCACCAACACATCTTGATCCTCATGAGTATCTTGGAGGGAGAACTTTTTGTGGATAGGGTGGAGCTTGTCCTGCTGCTGTGGGCAGCTGTCACTCAACTCTGATCACATGCTCATATTGGTATAAAAATCACAAAAGAGCCAACATGAGTGCAAGGGAACGAACAGGTCTCCTTGTAAAAGTGAGAATGGAAGGGCCTTCAAAGTCTCTTTCATATGTAAGATGGAGTGACCAGGCCACAATGATTTGCATTAAAAATGATTTCATGTCACCAACACTTACAGAGATGAACTGGTGGAGGCAGCCAACTTTTCTAGTTCATTTATTGTCATGCCTGTCCATCCATCTGTCCATCCATCCTTTAGTCTATCTGCCCACCCATGTACTGGCCTCTTCCTCCCTTGACTTCACTCACCTACACATTATTGGCTTATCCTTTCCTTTCATCCAACCACTCAGGCCCCCAACAATTCACCCCAATTATTAATCCACCCATCCAAATACCCATTCATTCATCTTTCTCCCTCCCATCCATTATCCCATATTTCATCCTTTATCTCATCACTCACATCCAATCTACTTATCATCCTATTCAATCTCCATCATCCACTTGTCCATCCAATATTTACTCAACCATCCACTCACTCCTCCACTCTACCCTCATTCATATATTTTCTCATTTATTCTTCCACACATTCACCATCCACTCATCCACCCACTTGTATACTCTACACCTATCCATCTCTTCACACACTCATCTATCCCTCTGGATGTCTTATGGCCCTCTCATTCTTCTCCTATCTGCTCTCCTATCTCCCTTCTTTTATTGATCAGTTAACCAAGCACTGTGAGATCCTTGACATTATATCTTGTGGGTCTGGAATGGAATAGGAGACATATCTGCACCTGCCTTTCCCCTGTAATCGAAGTTTTCTTTGGAGACAAACTGACTTAATGTTGATGCATCATATGGTGTTGGTCCTTGGCTGCTTATCAGCCCAGCTGTCCCATGGTGAGATGCAGGAATGTAGAGATACAGGATGCATGGATACAGAGGTCTATGGCCCAACTTTTCAACAGAGTCTTGAGTGGCATTCATATACATGATCAACAAAGATGTCTATGGATGCCCAGAGGCCTGCAAATCCCATAAGAGGCCAACATTGTTTGTCCAGGGCACCTACAAACAGACACCTGAATCCTGTAGCTCTGACCTCTGTGTGATATAGAGAGACACAGCTCATAGTTATGCTGCAGTCTTTGTAGACATTCCTAGATGTCACAGAAGCAGGTGGGTAAATGGTGCCCTTCATGGAGCAGTGAAGAAGTAGTTATAGGTGTGCCTCCTGAAGCATCCCACCCCTGCCAGCTTCTCTTCCCCTGGCCATGTGTGTCAGTGATGAACTCTTGGTGTTTTAGCTTGCTGAGCCACTCAGGTCTTGGCCTTGCCTAGTCTCCTGTGTTCTCGTCAGAATTTCTGGAGTTCTCCACTTCATATCCTCTTCATTAAAGGGCTTTTCCTGCTTCTGCAAGGCTTCAATTAACATCACTCCCCATAATTGCTTTAGTACTGGGTCAATCCCCAATGACTAAATTGATCCTGTGACCTGCTGGAGCTTTATGGATCATTTACAGCTGATAGCCAGCCTCCACAAAAGGTGCCCACACTCTCCTCCCCTCTGGAATGCCTAAAAGCTGCCTCGGCTTCGTGCACAGATGTCTGACCCAAATATTAGTCTCCATTAGGCCATGAGTGACAACTGTGGTATTTTTTTTTCTGTGCTTTTCCTCCCCCAAATTCCTTATGTGGCTTTGGACAGAAAACAGGACCTTAGAGTGTTAATTAGATGAGTTTGAGTTCTCAGTCTTTGACTTCGTATTTCTGCCAATGCCAAGCTGTACATCCTTCTGGAGGCTGGGACTTCATGCTCCTGTGAGCACAAGGCCTATGTCTCCAGCAACCCTCACCTGACCCACATGCCAGCTCCTATCCAAGCACAAACAGGGCACCGGCCTGCATCTGTAGTTTTATCATCCTGCTTTGAAAGCCTCGGACCTTTGCCGTTTAGCTATGCTTCATTCCCATCATGTTTTCAATAGTTTCCTCTCTGAACATAGACACAGCTCCTGTATTGGACAGCAAATAAAATGCATATCCTTTCAGTACATAGTAGTGTCTAGTCATCAATCCCAGACAGTCAAGGAAGCTTGGGTCGCGGTCTTGACTTGGAGCAAAGACCCTTGTTCTTGCTGGTGTGCTGGAAGAAAGGGAGGGAGATTGACAGAGGAAGGGGTGACCCAAAAGGTCTGTGAGGGACAAAAGGACCAGCTGCCTATCCCAGGACACCCATGGAGGATTCACAGCTACAGTGAAATTTTACAACATGGATCATCATGGCCATTTGCAGTACATGATGGGCATCCTGGGATGAGCAGCTGATCCTCCACACCTCCTGTGAAGAACAGAGACATGGAATTCAATAAGTCCTCCAGGCAAGTAAACCACAAGCCTGGGATGTCACTACAAAGTGTCAGTGGAAGGGAAGCTTGTTCTCAGCACTCGTGAGGCTGCCACACTTGCATCCCTTCCTTAAGCGGTGCCCCTGAGAGGTACAGGACCTGATGCTAGGAAGACAAGTTTTCCTGGACAGTTGTGAGTAGAGGGTGGATTAAAGGACAGTGTGATGGGAGCATGCCTCTGGACCTGAATATCCATAACCCTGCCTGCCCATTTACACTGATGACCGTAAATCCAGGAACCATGAGAATCTGTGGGACCTTGATTCAGGTCTAGCTGTTTGCTTCCCGTTTGATAACCCAAGTATGCCTGCAGAGGACGCCACAGTCTGTGAGCCTGATGTGTCCCCGAGTTCTCTTTCAGTTGGAGATATGTTTGTTTCTTTTGGAAGCTGGTGACAATGCTCTATCATTTTAAATTAAATTGCTCCTGTTGTGGTTGCATCCCTGCATGTGTTTTAATTCATGTGAATCCAATCGCACTTCCCCCAGGAGGTTGCTTAATGTAGTGTCAAAGTTGAATAAATAATAAATAGGGCACATCAGGGTTCCACGGCTGCAGCTCACGGGTGTGCTGGTAGGATGCTCTCTAAGAGCTGACGCCGCTGAGGGAAGTAGCTAGGATGTGCCTAGCCTGGCTCCTGCAGCTAGACCTCTTAGATCGTCAACCCAGGGCAAGAGGAGCCCCTCAGATTTCACACTTCTGTCATCCAGCTTAACACATGGGCCAGCTCTTCCCTGCTGTCTATGCATGGTCGGTCTTTGATTCAGGAGTAGTTTAGATGTAGAAGAAACTGAGGCAGGATACTGGATGGGAGTCTGGATGTTCTGCATCCAATCAAAGAACAGTGACCAATATGTTTTGGTGGGGCACTAGGAAGAACAAGGCTTCAATCTGTTGTGGGGAAGGCTGGGGGGCCAGGAGTGAAGTCCCTGAGAACTGGGTGCTCAAATAGATATCAGGTGCCAAAAGCAAGAAAAGTAGAACTTTTCAGTTTCTTCTGGCTAGCTACCACTGAGAGTACAAGCCCTTGGGCACCTCTGGGCTGCTCTGATGGGAGGCAAGGAAGCCACTGAGCTGCAGATAGTCAAATCACGATGACATGGCCCTGGCGTCCAAGTCTAGGTTCCATGAGAGTGGATCTGGGAAGTACCTTAAAGAGGATGTCACCATAGTGAGTAGCAGTCATGCTGGGAGGGACCAATGGCAGGTTACAGATAGAACACAATGGTTCTAAATTCACTCTGCTACTGGCTGAGACTTGTATGTCATTCTCAGATGTGGATAGTAGACACACAAAAAAACTGCACTCCAAACAGATCCTTCCCCTGAGCACACACATGTGCCCTACACACCAGCCACCTGTTCTGCACACCATAGTGTATACTTTTCAAACAAACTTTAACCTGTGGTTGAGCCAGGAACGGTACCTCTAGTAAAGACCTGAGAAAGCTATGGGGTTTGTCTGCTATTTATTTTTCCAAAGGAGGAAATTCCAACATGAGTTCTTGTCTGGGCATCAGCTCGAAGCTTGAAGGCCCAAATTGCTTGTGAATCTTTGGGTACTAAGTGCCCTCCAAAGGCCCAGGGGTGGAAGACTTGGTCTGGTAAATGGTACAATCTGGAATTAGTGGAACGTTTAGGAGCTGGAGCTTTCTTAAAAGAAGGCAGTTGCTGGGGTCATGTTCATGAAGGAGATCCCGGAATCCAGATGGTTATTGTCTTTTACTCAGCTGTCCTGAGGAGAGCACACTGGTTCCTTCTGCATGCCCATCATGTCTGCTTTGCTACAGGCACCCAAACAACAGAGCCAACCAATCACAAGCTATAAAACCATAAACCAAAATAAAGCTTTCATCCTTATCACTAATCTTGAGTACCTGGTCACAGTGATGGGAGCTGACAAACAAACATTAGGACCAGTATGTTTCCCTGAGGATGTGCTCTGTCACTGGGAAAGTTGAGTGCATCATCATCATGGATGATGCAGCCCTGCACTTCTGACAGCCTGACAGAGAGCAACAGTGGTACACATGTTAAAGAGTGCTGAAGCACAGAGCACAGATGCTCCCCTTCACCAAGAAGCTGCTCACAATGAGATTTGCTCCTGGAGGTAGGTCTAAAGACCCTAATGGGGATCCGAGAAGTGATCCCTCCTCTTTGGGGTGCTGTGACACTTATGGACGCATGGGAACTAATATACATGCTAGAAAACATGGCCAACTGAGCTGATGGTATATATTGTGTCCAGAGAAATATTCATCCTACTTCTTATATTTTCCATTTATCCAAATGAACCTTTTTTTTCAGAATTCTGGAGTCCCTTCTGCATCAAAGTGAAACAAAGAAAAAAGAAAGAAAGAAAGGCAATGGTGAGCCTAGGATGGGACCTTGTGAAGGGCAGCGAGATCTAGCCAAGATTCAGAGGAAGAGAGAAGCCATGGCAACACGGAAGAGAGAGGGGAGGCTTCAAACTGGGCAGTCTCACAGTACCACAACCCTAGAAAAATGGACTAAAGAATAATCAGATGTTAGCGTAGAGCAAAGTGTCCAAAAAAGGTCAGTGATCAAGGGGTCTGGAGTCTCCTGAGATCTACCTGGATGTCATCTTTGTATCTGCCAGAGGTTCCGGAGTCCTCTCAGGACCCCAAAGGACCTCAGCTTTGCCTAGCAACATGAGTGATCTAGAGTTTTTCCCAAGATGCCTCTGAATCTGAATTCTGCTTATCCACCTGAGACTTATTGAGTCCTCCCAAGAACCATCTGGATATCAGTTCTGCACATCCAAAGGAAGGTTCTGGAGTCTCCCCTTGACATCATCAGACCTTGGCTACATATTTCCACTTAAGAATTCTGGAGTCTTCTTCAGACTCACTCTCTGTGTAGCAGTTTCCTCCAAGACTGAACATCCCATCTTGTAGGGATGTTTATTAATGAATGAAGTAAACAACTTAAAAATAGCTTCAGGAAGTCCCTGAAACTGAATAGATTCGCTACATATTACCTTCTCCAACAGTGTAGAAAAGACCTCTGACAATCACCCTCAGACAAACTCAGCTGCTCAGAAGAAGCAGAGAACAGTCAATCTGCTTAGCAAACTCTTAGATAAATTGAGCTGTTTGGGCTCACACAAGCTGAGCCATCAGGAACAGACACTCTCCAACCTGTTGAGTGGCCTGCAGCTCCTGGTTTCCAGCTTTTGTGAGTTGTCACTTAAGTTTGTGTGGGCCTTTGTTGATGCAGCTGTCTGCAAGTCATTTCTGCTCCTGTATGCAATCCCTCACCCATATTCTTGTGAGTAACCCTAAAACCTCATTGGTTCACCAAGTTGGACTTTGGTGTAGTCTAATTTGTTCTGTCACTGGCTTCTTATTTGGGGTATGCAGATGTTTGTTCATGGTAGACGTTCATTCATGTCTCCCCAGAAATGGTGTCACACAGTGTAATTGGCAATAAAATACAAACACAACAGAGGATGAGTTGAGGAGAAATGAGTGTGTGGTCCTGGCAACCCACCTATTAGTGTGCCTTTGTGTTATGGCAGCAGTTGCACGGCTCATGCTATGCATAGGGAGATGTGGATCTACGGTTGAGCCATGAGAACTAGCAGTGTCTATAGGAGGAATCCCAAGATGGAAATCCTCTTCTGTGTGGTATGGGGTGACATGCCTGCTTGATAAGTAGGGTCCTGAAAAGCCCTGAAAAGAGTCAGAAGATTTAGACGAAGCTTTCCAGTCTCTGACAGTAGCATACAAGGGTGGAGAATGTCAGTGAGCAGCAGTGGAGATTGCCTGGCTTCTGTTGTGTGCAATAATAAATATCTCTGAGGATGAGGTAGTGGCCAAGCAGGGACTTGTGTGTGTAAAGAGAAAAGTGTAACAAGAAAATGGGATGTGGCAGCATGTTATTCTTTGATCTGTCAAGCAAACTCGATAAACAAGAGGATGAAATGGAGGTGTTACCCTGCCATTACTTAGGGCTCAGAGGCCAAAGGAAGAGAGTACAAATTAGAAACATATTCAAAAGATCTTCCTGGTATTCAAGAACTTGGAACTTGTGGGAAGCATTGGGGAGTGAAGTTGTCCCTCATGTTTTTAAATGAGTATCCTCTCCTCCACTTCCAAGCTGCAAACCCACCTCTCATATCACCCTCCTCTCTCCTTCCGTATACCCACCACTCTGCGGTAATGTCCCACCTTGTGATCATCATTGTCCCCATTGTCTTCTGCCTGTGGGTGAAAATGAACATTCTTGTCAAGTAGCCAAGGACTCATCAATTGTTCCCATGCTGCCTTGCAGATAATTGAGGTCTACTGCAATTCAGGGACTCAAAAAAATCATTTTGACATCCAGTGGACACCTAGGAAAAAGGCCATTCCACATGCTTGGGATCCAAGAGTTGTAGAGTTGATCTAGCTTTTGCACATTGCAGAAGGCCAGCCACATCATCCCAGCAACTGTCCAATTCCAGTTCACAGCACATCCTGTTTCCAATATCTTAGTCACTCTTTTTTTCAAGGATTTATCTGATGGTTCGTATCACTAATTACGAGCCCTGGCATGTATGATCTCATAGGAGAATCTAAACTGTGGGGACTATTTAGACCAGTGGGCTTGCAGAGTGAAGAGCCAGAGGATTTCATCCTACGTCTTCTGGATGTATTCTCTTTGGGTACAGGTATCTCCCACCTATGGGACCAAACATCATCCTGGATGCCAGGACCACACATGCGAGGAAATCACCCCGAGTTCTGGATTCCCCACTTCCTGAGGCAAGTAGCTGGTGTTTGGGGCTTTAGTGCTCTACCCAGTATCAGTGGCATCTGCCCTGGGAGGTATTTGAAAGACCAGGTGGATCCACACACGCTCACTGCCAGCCAGAGCTTGGCAAAACATTTTTTTAAAACAAATGTTGCACACACTCCACTCTCTTTCCACAGTTGGGAGGCTCTGATAATCTCCCCTATGGCTCTGTCAATGCCCTCCCTGTTACCCCTGTGACTGTGCAGACTGAGCCATCTCCCTCTCCCACATCACGTCCTGCCAAAGGCTCTTTAAAGTCTAGAATCACCTTCCTCCAGATCCAGTCTCCATCTTCTTCTGCACACAAGCCCCTTGCTAGCCTCCTGCCTTTGGGTGCTGTGCCGAATGCCCACTAGTACTACATAGCTGCCAGAAGCCTAAGGGTGCTTGTCTGTACTCTCAACAGCCTGCATTCTGCTTCATGGGGAACCCATTGTCCTTTAGAACCCTTTTTGTATCCTCTAAGACAATTATTTTGCTAATGCATTCACAGATTAGGTTTTCTCCACTTTACATTTGTTTGTTTATTTCTTCATTTATTTCTTCTTTATTTATACATATATTTTTCATATGCCAGGGCACAGGTGTGGAGGCCAGAGAGTGACTTGCCGAAGTCAGGTCTCTCCTTCTGTCATGTGAGTTCCTGGGGTTGGACTTGGCAATAAGCATCTTTACCTGCTGAGCCATCCTGCCAGTCTTGCACATCAGATTTTCTGCTGAGCTGCACATCTCTGAAACCTTCTTCTGAGAATTGCCTCCTACTCAAGGCATCAGAAATGCACCCACCTGGCAGCATTGGTGCTGGCTTGTGGGATGCAGTCGCATGTGCATTGTGTGTCTGTCCTACAGCCATCACTGAATAGCAGACTTCTCCTAGACCCACACAAGGCTTCTAGAAAAGATGACAGCAGGCTCTCATTCTCTGGGTGTGGCTTGGGCACTCATTTTTTCCCCAGATTTAAGTATCCTTACTCCAGTTGATCAGCATTGCCTAACCTTTGGAATGGTAATTCCTCCAACCACTCAATGAGCCTCCAGCCTCACTCTGCTAGAACTCTGTGGGTCTGTTTCATTATTAAGCATGCTCTTCCATTTCTTAGTCCCAGGACAAGAGGTTCCTCCTCTGCCTCCATGTGTCTTCTTCCTGCAATACTTCCTCCCTTCCTCACTGTGACTTTTAGGTCCTTTAGTCATCATCCTTTCCCTGCACAGCTCTGCCTGGTCCCCCACAGAGCATTCTCTCCTCATGCCAGATGACCTATCTAAGCCTGGAGATCAGAGTGACATTTGTGACCACAGGCATCTCTCTACTTGGTGTTTGGATGGTGGTCTACTTCTTCTTTTAACCCTTCAAACTTGTGATCTGTGCTGATGAAGGTCGCAGGTGGTTTCAGAGACATTTTCTATGTGTTAGAGCTACAGGGAATCCCTGTGAAGCACAGATACTCATTTTCCCTCTCTTCAGGTGAGATGGTCTGAGGTTCGGAGACTTGCAGACTTGTCTAAGGTCACACACTGGGTTTGTGCAAAGATTTAAATACAAAGCCGGTGGCCAGAGTGCCAGCAGGCTCAGCAAACTAAGCCAACTTCATCTAGCACAAGACAGTACACTGCTATTCAGAAACAAGGCCATTGTACTCCTCCCTGGGGATATGATAGAACACACCTAGTGGGTTAAGAGGCAGTGTCCAAACTGCAAACGGCAAATGGAGACCTCTCACCTAGCAGTTCAGTTTTCCAGGGCAAGTCAGTCACAGTAAACCACAGCCCACTGATCACTGAAACTGGTGGCCCTGAGTAATCACACACACACACACACACACACACACACACACACACACACACACACACACACGGAACCAAGCATTTCTGGCCAAGGACTGCTGAGGGGGCAGGGATAGGTCAGGCTTCCCCCTTTACACAGAGGCAACATGTAGCGTGGAACAGCAGTTTGACTCCTGTTCAGAGCAAAGAGGCGGCTGGTAGAGAGGTGGACAGTGTTTCTACAGGTTTTGAAGATGTGGATTTGTTGATTTGTCTTCTAAATTATGTATTCATTTATTTATTTATTTGCAGTTCTGGTTATCAAACACAGTGCCTCATGCCAGCTTGACACTCTCTCTACCACAGAGCTTCTTCCTCAGCAAAAACTTTTAATTTAGTCAACACACACACACACATACACACACACACACACACACACACACACACGCACACACACACACACGTGAGCCCAGCTAAAATGAAATAATGCTGAAGTTACTTTGTAGCTCAGATTATTCCCCTACGCTTCCACACTTCTTATGCCTCCCAACATGATGTTCCATGTTACTCCACAATTTCTGCTCATGGAAATGATTCTTGAGAAAGAAAACAACCAGAGAGCAAAATTCTTGAAAGGTTCAGCTCACTGCCCGCCTCCCTGGGCTTGAGCTCAGCTTCTGGCCAGCATGTAGGGAAGGGGGGAGGAAGCAAGGCCCACACTCCCATGCAGAGACTATTCATGTGCTTTGTAGGGCTGAAGCGTCTCCCATGGTAATCTCCTTAGTTGTATTTCCTGTCTGAATTGCTGGCGTGCTTCTGATTGTGACATCTACTTCTTCCCTCCTCAATGTCCAAAGCAGCTCTCGGAGTCTATTATCCATCATCATTTCTATCCAGAATGAGGCTGCGCTGCCTTTAGAGGAGAAAAGAGCTGCGCGGGAAGTTAGGAGAGCTCTTTCTTGTGATGAGCTTGTGGAGAGATAAAAGCTCAACCAATACACACAGAGGCAGACAGAGAGCTCACAGCCATGCTTTCCTGCCCTCCTCCACAGCTGGCATAGAACCAACCTCTGTATCCTCCGGGTTGATGCCCCTGCCTCCACCTAATGCCCAACCTCACCTGCAGAACCTTGGAACAGCCTCTTCTGGGGACACTGGATTCTATTCTTCCTCTTCCTGTGGAGCTTGTTCATCTGAGGCCAGCAGACCTTCCTGAGATAGAAATCTGACATTGTCCTCTCTCCTTCAATTCCTCAGTAATCTTCCCAGAACTTTTCCTAACTCCAAATACCTGAGTTGTGCCCCACACACATGTTCTCTGCCCCTTATGAGTCTCTCCCAAACCCTATGAGCTCCTAGGAGACAGAAGCCCATGTAGTGGTCTACCTCTCCACTTTCCATGCAAACTGAGGCTTTGCCAAGACTGGGCTTCCTGCTCAGATCTATAGGTCTTTTTTTTTTTTTCAGACTTAATTCACTTTATTTTTCTTGTATAAAAACCCCTATGTGGTAGCCACAGCTGGAGCCTGGGTCCTCTGAACAGAAACTCTGGTGTGGGTTTTCACAAGATGACCAGTGAATTCCTGATAAGATTTGGTAAACACAGCCTCTTTCCAGAGGCTGGGTGTGAGGTAGCTGTAGGTCTTGAAGATGGCATCAAAGGTGGCCTTGGCAAAGTTGCCCAGGGTGCCAGTGCAGCCCCTGGCTGATGTGTAGCAGTCATCAATACCAGCCATAGGTGCAGAGATGATGCCAGTGCCTCTGGGGCCAGAGATGAGATGCACCAAAACAGAACCACAGTGGTCTGTCACCTTTCACAGAACAGTATGTGGCTTGCCAATCTTGTTCTCTAAATAGCCTCTCCACACAGGGATGATGGAAAGCTTGGCCAAGGTGATGGTTCCTCAGCTAGCAGTGGCTACCTCCTTGGAGCACTTGACACCAAGATCAGTGTGACCATTGCAGTCCCCAGTAGCAACAAAAGCCTTGAACCTGGTCCGCTGGCCAGCCCATGTCTGCTTCTGCACTGGCATGATCTTTAGAACCTCATCCTTTAGAGAGGCACCCAGGAAAAATTCAATAATCTCAGATTCCTTAATGGGCAGGGAGAACAGCTAGATCTCCAAAGACTTGATCTTCATGTCCTTAGCTAGGGAACCAAGCTTGGTGACAGGATCCACTCCTTGTCTTCGGCTTTACCTCCATGAGCCCTACAGCCTCAACCACAACCGCAGCCCCTAAGACCACTGCTGAATCCTCCATGGAGGCTGCCGGTGCCTCTTAATCCTGGACCCCTAGGTCCTCACGACCTTCAGGCTGCACTAATGTCATCGGCCATTTTGTGTTTGTCAGAAGAGGAAGAAGAAGCAGATCTATAGGTCTTAATGTAAAAAAGATGCATATTGGGCCGTTTGGTCCCATCTGGGGATTCATGTTGGTCTTATGTGTGGCTTAGATATCATGACATCAGTGGTGGACACTGGTTGTCCATTACTATCTATGTTTGGGAAACTCATTGCCTTCTAGACCCTGCCAAGCTTCTCTCTGTGCCCCCTGCCTTCTTCAGAGTAGAAGGCTTACAGTAAATTCCTCTGTGCTTAATACCATCTCTAGATAACCTGAGTACAGCACATAGAACTGTTTATATAGGTCTGGTCACCACCAGGCAGTGAAGCCACTCCCAGCCAAGAAATTGAGCCTTCTGCCTAGTTGTTTTTAGCTAACTTGACACAAGCTAGAGTCTTCTGGGAAGAGGACTTCAATTGAGAAAAATGCCTCCATCTGGATTGAACTATAGATAAGACTTTGGGGATATTTTCTTGATGATTGAGGTGAGATGGCTCAGACCACTGTGAGCAGTGTTATCCCTGGGCAAGTGAGCCTGAATTGTACAAGAAAGAAGACTGAAGAAGCCATGAGGAACAAGCCAGTAAGCAGCATTCCTCCATGGCTGCTTCTTCTTCAGTTCTTGCCTCCAGGTTCCTGTCTCAGGTTCCTGCCCTGACATCCCTCGGTACTGGAATGTGACCTGAGAGCTGTAAGATGAAATAATCCTTTTCTCCCCAAGTTGCTTTTGGTCAAGGTGTTTTTTAACACAGCAATAGAAACAATAAGATACCTATTCAGTGTAAACAGGCTCCATTTTCTACATTGAAGACTTCCTTGGATCCTTAGGCCACTAACTCCCACCCTGGACCACTCCTTGCCTTTGGCCTTATCTCCATGAGCCCCACAGCCTCAACCACAACCACAGCCCCAAAGACCACTGCTGAATCCTCCATGGAAGCTGCCGGTGCCTTCTGATCCTGGGCCTCAGGGTCCTCATGAGCTTCCCACTGCACTAGCGTCATCAGCCATTTGGTGTTTGCCAGAAGAGGAAGGAGAAACAGATCTATAGGTCTTACTGTAAAAAGATGCATATTGGGCCATTTGGTCCCATCTGGGGATTCATGTTGGTCTTATGTGTGGCTTAGATATCATGACTCCTTGTACTGATATCAAGTTGGATCCATGCTAACCAACTGGCAAGACTTAGATTAGGATTCACTACCTCTGGAAGTAGAATGGCCTAGGCTGTGTCTCACACAAAAAGTCTGTATGCACAGAGCCTGTGAATGCAATCATACTGGGCAACAGCTTCAGTGATATTGTTGATTTGAGCTAAGATGAGGTCAGACTTGATCAGGAAGGGTCCTTACCCCAAGTCCGACATCCTGACGAGACAAGGGGATTTAGCACAATGACCTTTTATTTGTAGCAGCTAAGGAAAGAAAACAGAATGAGGAAAGAACAAACTGGAAACATATCCTGTTTGCTACATGAGAGTGGGATGGGCTTACTAGTGAAGGGTGGTGAATTTCTCAGGAAAAACACATCATTTTAAGACAGTTGTTCTCAATCTGTGGGTCATGACCCCTTTAGGAGTTGAACTATCCTTTCATGGGGTCACATATCAGATATGCTGCATATCTGATATTTACATTATGATTCATAATGGCAGCAAAATTATCATTATGAGGTAGTAATGAAATAGTTTTATGGTTGGGGATCACCATAACATGGAGAACTGTATTAAAGGGTTGCAGCGTTAGGAAAGGTGAGAGCCATGGTTTTAGGTGGACTAAGTGGTGACTTGGGACTTATATGAGTGCCAAGGATCTGAGGGAACACTGTAGAGGGTTGGCACGAAAGTAAGGGCAGATATCGAGCCCACATTCTGAATTCTATATTGTTCTTGCTCAGACTGCAGAGCTTTGGCACAAGCCAGCTAAGAATAAACACTGACCCAGGTGATGGGAGGTAGATTTTCAGGGAAGGGTAACAAGAAGGAACCAAATGCCTTCCTCACCAAAGTGGAACAGATGAAGTAAAGCTTCTGTGACCCATCTCCGGCTACAGGCATTAACACCTGTGCTCAGTGAAGGACAAACAGACCCCAACATTTGGACTATCGTTGAGAGAAGGTGAGGATGCAGGTGAAGGTTGGCCTAGGTACTGTGATGGTCAGTTTTGTCAATACAACCTAGAATGACCTGAGAGAAAGAGTTTCATTGAGGGATTATCCATGTTGACCTGTGGATATTATCTGTATGGGGTCATCTTAGTTAATTCATGTGGGAATACCCAGTCCACTGTGGGCAGCACAATTCCCTAGGCAGGATGTCTTGTCCTGCATGAGTAGGAAAACTGAGCTAAACCTAAGCAAACGTGCACACGTGTATGCACTCCTCTCTGATCTTGACTGCGAATGCAGTGTGACAAGCTATTTGAAGTTCCTGCCTTGACTTCCACCACAATGGTGGGCTGTAACTCAGAATGTTAAGCTACATGGAACCTTTTCTGCCACAGGTTGCTTGTTGTCAGGATGTTTTTATCACAGCCACAGGAATGAAACCAGAACTGCACCTGAGTGCTTTCCCCAGTTTCTGACTCAGAAAAGAATGAAATCTTCTTCCTGGCTTTGAAGATTTGCTGGGCTGGGGCAAACTGTCTCCTGCACTTATGATCACAGCTGAACCTGCTTGCTCCTGCCATCTTTCAAGGCAGCCCTAACCAGGAGCCCTACTATCCCATCTCATGTTCATCTTACACAAGTAAACATCTTTTAATTGAAGCTCGTGGGGCTTTTTAATGCATTTATAACTCTGCAAATTAAAACCCTCGTGGACCTTGGCTACATCTCATAGCTGGTGGTTTCCAGGAAGGCCCCTCATTATTAGGGAGATGTTGTGTAGCACTGGTAATTACAGTCGGGGTGAAGCCAGGGGTGGGAGTCTCCACTGTAAAGG
The DNA here is from genome assembly GCF_903995435.1 of Acomys russatus. NCBI lineage: Eukaryota > Metazoa > Chordata > Mammalia > Rodentia > Muridae > Acomys > Acomys russatus. The sequence continues at coordinate 49,730,234 of NC_067153.1, forward strand.
GTAAAGCGAATGATGCAGGTTCAGACATCAAAGCTGCCTTTCAGGAGCAAAATCCCCTCCACCTCCAGAAACCCAACCTCCCAGGCTCCGTTCCGTCAATGAGGCACATTTCAGAGTCTTTCCTTCCCCTGTTGAGTTTCAGAATCTGGTGTTGCTTCCACTTATTAGAAGCTAGGCGACCCCTACCAGAAATGCTTGGGTCTAGAAGGGTTTCATATTTTAGACTTCTTCTCAGAGTTTGAGGTATTTGCATGTACCTAATGAGATATCTTGATGGCAAGGAGACCTGAGGATTTCATATACACCCTATATCCATAGCTGCATGATTATTTTGTACTATTTAAAGAATAAATTCAAGTACCAATGAGAGTCTGTGGTGTGGTATTTTCTGCTGGTGGTAACTTATCCTTGTGCAAAGTCTCAGCCTTGGGGATATTTCAGAGTTTTGATTTGTTGGTTAGAAGTTTCTGCCTCACTGCACACCAAGCAGTTTATAGGTGCTTTCTTAGAGAACAGTTCCCGCACCCAGGGATGTCCCATCTCTTTGGAGTAGGATAAAAATGACAGCTCCCAAACTTTTCAGTGTATGGATGCCTCACAGAAGATCAATGTGACTACCCACCAGAAACTTCTGCTAAAGGCCCATGGAGGAGGAGGTACAACCAATATCCTCACCCCACCTAATCCTTTGGCAAACTCTGAACCAATTGCAGAGTCTTCTGGTGTTTTGGGGATGCTGCACCCCTTCTGTGGGTAGCCACTGTCTAAACATTACCAATGCTGTCCCAGGCTTTGACAAGAGCAGCCTATAAGATGCTGTCACAGTTGGAAGGACTGGACTTCAGGTCTTACTCTGCCTTGCAGGGTTATGTGATTTTTCTCTCATCTTCTCTGTCCAATCTGCAGATTACACAGACCCTTGGCCATGCTATTTTAATCCCAGCCATTGAAAAAACTCATTGAGTGCTTCCCTGGCCCCTCTAAATCCCTCTTAATTTGGTTCTGTAGGCTTAGTCGAGGGGCCTGCTCTTAGCCTTGTAACTGCCTCTGTCCAGATCTGTATATGGCCATGGGCTTGCCTTAGCACCTTGGAGAGATGAAGAGTGGGATGAGGACCAGAGGAGGCTCACATCAGAACTCTTCGAGGGACAGACTGTCAATCTCTGTGCTTCCTGCAAGAACTGAACATCCAGCATTATGCCCTATATAGAGCAGACTTCAACCCACCCCATCTTTCATGACTGATTCAGTGTAAAGCCTTCTAGTGCGAAGCTTGCAGAAAAATACATGTGGGGAAACTACTGGGATCTAGTGTGAAACAGAGATCATTTTAGACTCAATGGCAAAAAGCACACGTAAGATGGTAAGATGAATTGGACCAACATTACATTCATCTCAACACAAACATACGTACACACACACACACACACACACACACACACACACACACACACACACACACGTCCGGTTTTCTCTGTGAAATATCGCTGTACTGATGGCTCTTTGTTCATAAGGAGTGTAATACTCATTTTTGTACTGCCTAGGATGTCCCAGGAATGTAGATCTTATTGGCCATGAAGAATCTCTTCTCTATTTTCTGTAAAATGTTCTTTCAAGAATTTCAAAGAAGGCTGAGGACCTGTGGAAGGTGACAGCTTTGGGAACTTCTCAGAGTCTCCACAGCCAATCTTCAAAGACATATGCTTGAAGAGACTCTTCCACTGACACACTTTCATGTGGGTGAATGGGTTGGTGGACTGAGACCATCCCTTATCTCCAGTGGGGATCTTGTAGAGACCTCTGTCTAAAAATGGAGTGTGTAAATGAAACAAGAGTAACCTTCTTTTCTAAATGGGGATAACAATTTGAACAGGACCATAAGAACTGGAGGACTTTGGAAGCATCAGGATGTGAGTCGGGAGAGCAGGCTTCACAGTGTCTAGCCAAGAGGTTGCAGGTGTTAGAGCCTTATGCTCTTGGAAGGTTTTGGGTGCCAACGATGGGACTGCAAATGTTACAGCTAGAAAGCTCTCGAAGGGCTTTGAAGAGCTAGATGTGTGCTGTACCCTTCAGAGTAAGCCTGTTGGTCTCTTGTCTCCAGAAGGTCTCAATGGCTGGAGTTGCAGGAACTGCTTGTAATCATCAGTTATGCCCTGGAGTCATGTGTCTGGGGCAGAAACCTCAGAGGAGAAGAGCTTTTGGGACATTTATCTCCAGGGAATGTTCTGGCAGGGCAGAAACCAGAATGTCATTGAGTCCTTCTCTAGCAGCAGCTTTCTTCCTCCTCCATGGAACTATTGTCCTGTCTTCCATTCTTGTAGACCTGGAATGGTTGAATTTATGGGGTGTCATTTTGACATTGATTGACTGGATAAGAGTATGCAAATAAGGTCAGAAGTGAAACCAATCAAAGAAAAAATTGTCAAAAGTTTCTATTGGCTTCAATTCTATGGTGGTTCATAATACCTTCGCCTCCTGCATTCTTGGCCTGGTTTAACTCATCGGTGGCTGATCTTAGTAACATTTTTATTGCTGTGATAAGACACCATGACCAAGGAAACTTATTAAGAAATGCATTTTATTGGGGCTTATGGTTCCACAGGGTTAGAGTATATGAACATCATGGTGGAAAGCATGGCAGCAGGCAGGCAGGCAAGGTGCTGGAAAGTAGTTGAGAGTTTACATTTAGAGAAACAATCGAGAGAGAGACAGAGAGAGACAGAGAGAGAGACAGAGAGACAAAGAGAGAGAGAGAGAGAGAGAGAGAGAGAGAGAGAGAGAGAGAGAGAGAGGAGAGCTAACTGAAACTTGAAAGCCTACATCCAGTGGCATACCTCCTCTAATAAGGCCACACCCCTTAATCCTTCCCAAATAGTTCCACCAACTGGGACCCAAACATTCAAATACATGAGCCTGTGGGTACTATTCACATTCTTATCATCACAGGGCCCCAGTTATCAAATCTTGACTTTTTGTGTCACTGGAGTCTTTGTCCCCTCTACAGATCCTTTCCCCACAGTCCTTGAGTTTCCTGCTCAGCTGAGCCTCACATAAGTTCCACGTTGAGTGGGAAAATCTGTATCCAGTCAGAAGCTCTTGGGCTGGGAGGCTGTATGTTACCTTTGTCATGGATGCATTTTCCAAAAGAGCTTATGTGATGGTCCAGCTGCTGGGAAAGTTCCAGCTCCATCCTCTTTGTTTTACTGTGGTCATGTTTTGGTAGTTTATAGCATTCCAAGAGATGATAGAACAGTATGCTTGTGTTTAAGCCTGCCTCTCTCTCTCTCTCTCTCTCTCTCTCTCTCTCTCTCTCTCTCTCTCTCTCTCTCTCTCTGTGTGTGTGTGTGTGTGTGTGTGTGTGTAAGAGAGAGGAGAACATGTGTATATAATATGAGTGTTCATACATATGTGTTTGTGCATGTGTGTACACATGTGTGAATGTGTGAATGAGTTTGTGTGTGTGCATTCTCTCTCTCTGTATGTGTGTGTGTGTGTATCTCTGTGTATTTCTCTGTGTGTGTATGAGTGTGTGTGTGTGTGTGTGTGTGTGTGTGTGTGTGTGTGCAAAGTCCTTTGCTCTGTGTTCTTCATTCTAGATTTCATACCTCATATCCTATTTCTTTCTTATTTTCTTGTCTAGGTTTAGGGTTATCAATTTCATTATCCTTTTCAAATAACAAGGCTGATTCACTGCTTTTATCTGTGTGTTTGTGGTTTGGGTTTCATTCATTTTTGCCCATCTTTGTGATTGCCTCTTCTCTTCACTTGGGGTTCTGTTTGCAGGTTTCCCCTGTTAAAGTGGGTGAGAGTGCGATGACAGACATGTCAGGCCTTGTTTTTCTTTAGCGTGAGCTCTGAGGTGAAGCTCTCCACTCAGAGCATGGCTGCAGCTGCTCCCATAAGACTGCCTCATTTCCATTTCACTCATAGTGTATTGAATGGCTGCTAGTCTTTGCAACCATAGCTTCCGTGGTGGGGCTTTGTGGCCAGGCCTCTGAGGAATCTCTCTACCTTCCTGGTTTCCTCTTCCAGTCTAATTCCATTATAGGGGCAAACATGCTGTGTGGCATTGTGATTCGTTTCAATTTGTTTTGCTCCACCACCTGGGAGACCACTGCACCACACTGCATGATGTCCATGTTCTGCACAGCCTGGCTGCATTCCATTGTCAGCTGCACTTTTCTGTTCCCGGAGATGCTGGCTTGTGGTGTTTCCTAGCTCTGCCTATTCTAGAAGACAAGTGTGGCCACCTCCAGCTGCAGGTGTGAGTCTGTCTGAGTCTTCAGCTTCTCCCAGAAGTCACTCACTCCTGCCAGGTACATTTCCATCTACGCCACAGCTTCCTGTTGTGTTGACCTTGAGTCGCTACGTTGTGTCCTCCATTGTATAGTCTGATCTCTGTGCAATTAAGCCAACCATGAAGTGGAGTGGGAACCGTCCCTGTGGCTCTGTCCCTCTGCTATGGCCCCTTTGTGTTGTAATCTTCTCATTATCTCTGTGCTTACACTGAGAGCCCCATGGGTGGTGGTATCTTTTCACTTTCCATTGTCAAGCCTGGTATGAAGCACTCAATAGGAGAACAACCACTTACACTATGCCCATCATTTACCTGCATGAAGAAACTCCTCATGTGTTATTTTGGATGAGATCTTCTAGAATGATGTCTCAGCTTTCCTTCATCTGAGAAGAGCTGTGTTTTTACCAAAGATATCCTCACTGTATTTAAATTGTGGTCCTGAAGTTTCTTCTCTCTCTCTCTCTCTCTCTCTCTCTCTCTCTCTCTCTCTCTCTCTCTCTCTCTCTCTCTCTCCCCCCCCCCACAGTGAGACCCTGGGATGCTCTGAGAAATGCGGGCACTTTGTCTATGAGCTGTCGGATTCTTTCTTGCCCTTCAGCATGTTGCTGCAGTGCATTTGCTCACATGACTTTTTGCTTTAGGAAATATTTTTCCTCTTTTTTTTTTTTCATTCGTATTGGATGGCTTCTATTACTAGTTCCAAGGTCATGGTTGAACTTATGTGGTGGCTGCCAGATTTAAGTCTTCTAGTTGTTGGTTGAGGGTGTTTGTCTTCCCGCTTGCTTCAAAAATGTTTGTCCTTGCTCGATGGGGCACATTCACAGCAGCTGATCCACTATCTTGTTTGTTGCTATGCAAGATTCCTGCCTCTGTCACCTTTGGTCATTGTTCCCATGTCAATGACAACCCTTTTCTTGTGTTGCCATTGATCCTTGGTGACTTTCTTTGTATGTTGGATCAGGTTCTTGTATGTTTCATTGTGATAGCCTGGCTCTTGCTTAAGCCCTTTGAATAATATTGGTTTGCTTGTTTTTGTTAGTGATTGGCCATCTGAACTGGGCCCTGCAGTTCCAAACAGTTCCTTGGTGAGTATAGCTCTAGAATCAGTTCATAGGCTATGGTATAGCTCAGTGCCTGATTAGCAGGCACAAGCCTCTCCGTCAAATCCCTACCACCTAAAATAACAGTCTCGTTCTTGAAATATTCTGCAGAGCTGTCAGGTGCATCCCACATGTAGAACACCAGAGTGAGTTTGTGTTTAGAGGGTCATTGTATACATCAGCTCTAAATGTATTTTTTACTGCCTAAGGAAAGCATTCATGTGTTGCACGGAGTCTTGGGGTGAATCCCAGAGTTCTCCCATAGCTCTTTGAGGTCACCCTTTCAAGACTGGTTAGCTATGCTTCCTCCCTGGCTTGTTGTCTCTCTCTGCCATGCATCACAGTAATAATACCCATCCCTAAAGGTAAGTGTGAGAACCACACAGATGGGACCAGACCACAAGGATCTCCCATACTCAGGAGGCTGCCCATCCTCCACTGAGAAAGGAAGGCTGCAGGCTGCCCTTGATTATCGATTGTAATTTAGGCCTGTGTGTGCTCCTGAAGATGCTGCTGCGCTGCCTTTATGAATAGCTTTGGTTTGCTCTTGAGATCTGAGAAGAGAGAAAGTGGTAGATGAGACAATTCTACCATGCTCTGAAGAGCAGTGGGTGCTGGGGCCATTTCTGTTTGTCTCCGGCAAGCTTCGCCTGGAGCCTGGCTCCGGGTAGCATGGAATTTAGGCTGCTGAATCCCTGACAATGACTGACTCCCGTGGCCTGTCAGTAATTCCTCCATCAATCTCTCCACTGCAGTCTGCCCACTGTATGCATTTCTAGTTTGATGTATTCTTCCAAAACATTGACCTCCCAAGTAAGGGAAAGATGTATTGACTCCATTCTAGCTATCAAATTTGCTTCTGTGATTATGAGACATAGTGCAAATGCACAAATATACATATGCACAGGTAATACATATATACACAAGACATGCACATGCACTTATGTGCACGTGCGTGTGTGTGTGTGCGCACACACACACACACACACACACACACACACACACACACACATGCACACTGAAGCCAAAGCTTAATATGAGTCCATGATCACTCTCCCACAGCAGGAACACATGAACTTGGAATAAATTGCTACAGTAGCGCCTTGGAGGCCACTGAGAATGGACATAGGTCTGTGCTGAGGGCTCTTAAGGGAAAGCTTTCCTCCTGATCAAAACTAAGGACTCTACCTCCGGTGCTGGGTGGAAACATGACAATTCAATCTGCTCCAAAGATTTGAATATTTGAATAATACATACTATTTTCTCCTCATTTACAAGTTAATCCTGCCAGACCTGTCAATCACCTGACCAGAATACCACCCCTTATGAAGGCTGCTTCACTTAAAAATCACTCTAAGGAGACGAGAGGAATAATTGCCCTCCTTAAAAGGTGATGTACTTTTCTTACACCATTGAACCAGCCTACCTTCTCAAAGATGTGGCCTTCTCTCTTCCTCATCTCATCTCCCTCTTTCTGGATACATCTAAGATTTACAATTTGCCTGTACTTCTGTTTTTCTCTTATATTCTGGTAAAATTGTCTTTGAGCTTTCTTCTGAGTCTGCTTTCAATTTGTTTTAATTATACCAAGATTTCTGTAGTAACAGTGTCTAGAACAGGGGTTCTCAACCTTTGGGTCACAACCTTTTTGGGGGTTAGAATAATCTTTTCACTGGGGTCACATATCAAATATCCTGCATATCATATATTTACATTACGATTAACAACAGTAGCAAAACTACAGTTATGAAGTAGCAATGAAAATAAGTTTATGGTTGGGGGTCGCCACAACATGAGGATTGTTTTAAGGGGTGTAGCATTACGAAGGTTGAGAAACACTGGTCTAGAACAGTCTCTCATTATTTCCTTTTACACTACATCAATTCACTAGAACTCTGAGTCTAAGACAATGCTACCAGGGACACCTTCACTGGATATATTCCACCGGCTGCCTGGTGAATGCCACCTCTCCTTGCAATGGGGTGACTCTTAGGCAAGTGATGATCCAACACCCAGTGTTCAACCATAGGACAGATGGAAGGTCTGAGGGCAGAGCTCCAGTGGCAGATCGTTCACAGTGGCTCTGTCCCCTGCAAAGGTTCTTTGGGTTTGGCCCTGAGGTGCCAACAACTCCTTTAGACAGAACAGCTTCTAGAGCCCAGCAGGCAAAGCCACACTGTCTCCTCAGGTTACCTTGTAGGGCATGGGTTCCAGGACAAGCTTTGTAATTAAATCCCAATGGCTCCCACCAGGTCATATATAGCCCAGGCACTTGGAAGACAGTGTTTTCATACATGGCAAGTGCAATGTAGCTGTGGGGCTGACACTTCTTGGTACAAGAAGGTGATGTTTACAAAGGTAGTGATCTGAAATTCTAGTTTGTTAGCGTACACTAAAACAGGAGAAAGGCATTGGATAATGTGTGTGAGTTCTTTCATTCGAGGTTGTGTCAAACATTCACCTATCATTGCAGTGTTCCCAGGTCCTGGGCCCCTGTTCATTACATTCTCACCAGCTGTGGCATAATTGGGCACAGCACAGCTGCCATATCTTAACCCAAATTAGCTTAACATCCACATTGTTTTAGTCTGATTCCTCACCACATGCATAGATACCATAGTCCTCCCAATTTAACTTATCTGTCAAATTAGTATTCCTCCATAATTTCAACAGGAAACCACTCCTCTCTCCTTCTTGGCAAACTCTCCCCCTGAAAGAGGCAGGCATTCATTGGTAGAGTAGTTTGATGGGTGGGGAGGGTCACCCTAGCCCTACTTTCCTTCTTTCCCTGATGACACTCATGAGTGGGGGTCAGTCAGTTGCCTCTTCCCTTTGGCGAAGGCTGCTGATAACAACTGTCCTGCTGACAGGCATCTTACCATCCTGTCCTGACATACTGACACCGCAATGGACTCTGCCAGGATTTTTTCCCCAAGAGAAACACCAGCATGATGCTCTGAATCCACTTGGCCTGAGTACCACCATCCACAGTTTATACCTGCAGCTACAAGCATGTTCTTCAGACCCTCTGCTCTGCAGTTCTCACTGCAGGTAGACCTCACCTACAACACAAGGTAACAGCTCTGTCACTCCACATTCCACCCTGGGGCTGCTCTTACTGATCCCCCAGCCCATGACTTCTATTCCTGGGGTCTGTCTTAGGGTCCCACATCAGGGACCAGACCCTGTTGTTAAAGTACTCCACCTAGAAAGAAGCTGATCACCATCCACCCTCTAGAGCAGCCACTCATATGCAGCTGTTGAGTTCAGCCACCATGCATTCAGGCTATGAGACTTGTGGGGCCCTAGATACCTTTCTGCAATTTTAAAATGAACTTTTCTCTTGCTGGCAGCATGACATTCAAGATTGGTGTGTCTATTCTGTATTTCAAGAATATTTTTCTGGGGTAGAAAAAAAAGTCAGAATGAGACTTCTGTTTCTATAAACAACCAACTTCTGATGCAAAAAAAAAATAATAATCATGGGAGAAGGGCTACTGGAGTAAGGTTAGAGATGCTGCAGAGTTCTGTTAACAAACACTTCAAAACAAGATGGGTGCCTGAGCCATGGTCCACTGGGGAAACAGGTTAACTGGCTAGACTGAGCTGTGAACAGTGGACCCCAGTAAGTTTCAGCAGCTTAGAGCTTAGATGATAGCAGAGGTAAGACCACTGTCAGTTATGAGCCCCTGTGCTATCCCACAGGAAGGTCCCTTAGTGACCCTGGATGACACAGTCCAGCTTGTATAGTGTCATTAGTCATAAAAGAAGAAAAGGGTGTTGTGCTTATAGAGAGACTGTTCCAGCCAGGGCTGCTCTTCTGGCTGCTGGCCAGTCATGCAGCCATCTCTGACTGGAAAGGAAGTTGGGGACACAGGATTTCTGTGCACCCAAGAGAAGGCGGGAATAGAACTGGGTGAATAACCCTGCCATAGTTAGACTTTCCAGTCACCAGAGATTCTCTTACTGCTACTGTGTGGATGCAATGAACACCTGCTCATCTGCCAAGGAAGCCACCAAAGTCTCAAGTGGCCACTGTCCCTGAGATGGTGCAGAGAGGGCAAGTGGGGGAGGGGGGAGAGGGAGAGAGAGCACTTTCTAGGTGATTGCAAATTGACAATCAATATGAAACATCACATGCGGTGTGGATAGCAAGGCCCCTGAGAACCACAGTGACTCTTCATGCACTTTTTCTAGAGTTCTTAGACTGAGGCACCAAGGATACTCTGAATATTCATCCAGCAATAAGTTCACAGCCAGGTATGGCTTTGTGAGCAGTCACATTTGGTAGACTTAGTGAAACTGCAGAGTATAATTTCCATGAGCCAGTGACCAGACCAGCTGCTGTCAGTTTTTCTCTACATATAGTTTACAAATATCCACCGTGTCTTTGTTTCTCTGTCCTTATTCTTCTCTGTGTCATATTTTAAAGACAGCTCCCTTGATATTCGACATGAGTGGGCAGTCTGGGAAGTAGGCAGTGTCCCAAGTTCACCCTTTGCTTCCTGGTTAGTTTCCTTTGCTCAGGGAAGAATCCATGCAGGATTTAGAGATTCATCCACTTTCTCGCTCTTACCTTCTACTCAGGCTCTACAATCTACTTTAAAACCCAATATTTGAATTCTCTGTGTTGCTTTTAATGTCCATTTGCAGCCTATGAAATTATTGGCCCAGCTTGACTTTTCCTTGTCAGTTCTCCTCTTGGTGGCAGGAGAGGAGGTTCTCACTGGAGTTGGCACCTCTCTGGTACCACACACTCTACGTGGCAGTGGCATCATATCTCAACATATATAAATGTAAAGGGCGACATTTGCCAGAAGAGGTATGGGACAGGACTCAGTTATCAGTGGCTTAAAAATAATTAAGACACTGGGATTTTGCTAGCTAGGACTTACCAGTATCAGGGTAGCTAGAGAGGCAGCTCTGTAGTCCCTGGGAACCTGAGAACACGTTCCTCTCCCTCTCACCCTGTGGTCTTTCATGGCTCCTCATAATCCATGAGGGTGAGGATGCCAAGAAGGGCACATGCAGGTGTTTGCTGGTCAGGGAAGGACGTCAGTGTTTCTACACAAAGGGTAAGAGCAAGAAATGTGAACAGGATCACATGAAAAGGACTCCACCCTGGGGGTGACAAGAGTCAAAGAGATTGGAACTTCTCAGACAGCAGATGAGAGGGTACAAGTAAATGAATAATAAGGGCTGATTCTGAGGGCAGGGTGGTGGTACTCATAAGGAAAATGGTGAAGCAGACCTGGAATGGATAGGGGTAGACCTACAGAGGCTGAGGGTGTGACTTGCAGGGGGTAATAGTAGATGTACAGAAGATAAGGTTGGTTCTGGAGAGAACAGGCATTGACCTGCAGAGGTTAAAGGTGGGGTAGAGTATGAAGATGTGAGCAGATGTCCTGATTTGAGTGAGAAATGTCCTTCATAGGCTCAGGTATTTGAACACTTGGTCCTCAGTTGGTTACAGTCTGTAGGAGGTTATGAAAGCTTCAGGAGGTGGAGCCTTGCTGGAGGAAGTGCATTGTTGAGTATGAGTTTTGGATATTTATCACCTTGCCCCATTTCCTCTTCAGTTTTCTCTGGTTTCTGTGTGTGGGGATAAAAAGCAATCAGCGAGCTTCCTTCTGCTGATGCATGCTGTCATGCCCTCCACATCATGATGGACTCTATCTGTCTGGAACAATAAGCTAAACTAAACACTTTGCTTCACACATTGCTTTGGTCAGTGTATTCTATCACAACAACGGGAAAGTAACTGATACAGAGGTGTGGGTAGGCATGCAGAGGATGGGGGCCAGGTATTCCTGGGGAACATAGTGAGGTTGAGTCCAGGAAACTCTTCGTGGAAGCACGCGATATAGATTGTCTCAGATTAGCAACCACCCATCCTCCAACTATACAGAATATGACCTCCATCAGACTGTGTGTGGCCACGTCTAGAGGACAGTCTCTTGATTAATAATTGATGTGGGAGGGCCCAGCTCACTGTGATCACTAGCATCCTTAGTGTGGCGGTTTGAATAGGTATGGCCACCATAGGACAAATGTGTTTGAGTGCATGGCTTTGTTGGTATAGGTGTGGCCTTGTTGGAGTAGGTGTGGCCTTGTTGGAAGAAGTGAGTCACTGTAGGCAGGCTTTGAGGTTTCATATATATCCTCCCAAGCTGTGCTCAGTGTGGAACAGTTTTCTCCTGGCTGCTGGCAAGTCAAGATGTAGAACTCTCAGCTCCTTCTCCAGCACCGTGTCTGCCTGGACACTGCCATGCTCCCCATTATGATGATAATAGACCAAATCTCTGAAACTGTAAGCCAGCCCCAAGTAAATGTTCCTTTATAAGAATTGCCTTAGTTATGGTGTCTCTTCACAGCAACAAAACCCTAACTAAGACACCTAGGAAAGTGGTCCTAGGTTATTCAAGAAATGGAGCAGAGCAAGCGATTCGGGAAAAAGCAGGTAAACAGTAATCCCAAATGGCCTCTACTTTAATTCCTGCCTCCAGGTCCCTGTCTTGACTTCTCTTATTGCCAACTGTGTTCTGTAGCATGAAATAGACACGTTCTTCCCCAAGTTGCTTTTGGTTAGTATTTTATCACACTGACAAATAGACAAAAATCAAATACCCATGGGGCTGCTTCTCTCTGTTCCAGTTTAAGCCAGTTCTCCCAAGAGAGCATTATGCTGCACTGTTAAGAGGCTTCTTGGTCAGGTGGACACCTGTTCTCCACCCCTGAGGTCCCACTGAATGGGCACATATTGTTATTGTTGGAATACAAAGTTCTCCACAGACTCACATATTGAAAACTTGGCTCCCAGGTAGTATCACTGACTTTGGAAGGTTCTAGTAACTTTAGGAGGTATGGCCTAGCTTGAGGATATTGGTCACCATTACTTTAATGGATAAGCCTGTGCTCCAGTCCTGTCCTTGTTCTCTGCTTCCTGTCCACTAGGAGGTGACCAGCCTCATCTGTCACATTCTAACTGCCATGACATTCTGCTCAAGTGCAGGAAGACTGGACAGAACCCTCTCAGTCAGTGACCCGACAGCAGCCCTTCCCTAAGTTATTCAATCAGGTGTTTGGTCCCAGTGAAGAGAAGAACAGGTTCTAGAGAGATGATTCAGCAAAGAGGGGCAATGACACCCCCAGTTTCCTATGGCACTGTGACTAGAAAATCCCATTGCAGTCAGGGGTATTACAAGTCCAAAGATTACCCATGATTGACAAAGCAGACATTGTGGAAAGCTATGGCCACTCAAACTTCAGAACTTACCATCTACCAAATGTGACAGAGTCACTTTTAAGCCTCTGGTGAGTTAAGGTATTATCATTAAAAAGTGATTTGGGGCTGGGGGAGGCAATAGAACATACATGATAAGAAAATGGAAAGAGCAGTAGTAGGAGTTACAACAGAGATATGGAGGACAGGGCACGGATGTGGGGATTGAGAGGGTGCCACTTCATCAAGAATGTGTGGAAAATGCCAGACTGCCTGGGGAGATGGCTCAGTCCGTAAAATGCTTGCCTGCAAGTGTGGGGATCCGAGTTTGATTCCTAGAACCTATGTGGTAGCAGCAGGATAGGGGAACATGCTTGCAACCCCAGATATGGCCAACAGGCACAGGTGAGTCACAGGATCTGTAAGCCCATCTAGCCAAAAAGCTAGATAAAAGCTACAGACTCTTCCTTACAAAGCAAGCTGGAGAGTGATGCAGACAGACCCCCCCACTCTGATCTCCACATGCATTCACATATGGATGTGGACCATCAGCCACACACATACATGTTCACACAGAACACAAATCAAATAAAGAAATCTGTTACTTAATGGGTTGATTAAAAAAAAAAAAAGAATGTAGGAACAGTTTTAAAAACTGACTTTGAGAAATATGATTTCTTAAAACAAAAACAGGGTTTACTGAACTAAACCTGTGGTTGCCATGGAAGCCAGATGATAAAATTGGCACTTGCTGCAGGCAAAGGTGTTCTCTACTTACTGCCCAAGGCCCCATTACCCTTGACAGTGACTTGACTCTCTTGGTCAGACCTGACTTATTTCCATGTGCTACACAAGGCCGGTTCCCTGGCATCTTGGCTAGCTCAGAGCTCAGGACTGTAGAGCATCCAAGAGCTTTCCAGAAGAGACACTGACACCTGGAAATGTCTTTTTCTATAACAGCCTGTGAGTTGTAGAGGAAAGAAATGGCCAAGAGACAAGTAAAAGACACAGAGAGGGCATGCCTCCCGAGAAAAACTCCCTTAGAGGACTAAAGGGGATTCTCTGATTCAGTGAAGACCGTGGTATGTGACAAAGACATCAAGGAGAACCAGATCTCTCCTGTTAAAAAAAATTACACACAGTGAAGCAAAACTCCTGAAGACACATTATGAGACCAGAGAAAACAATGGAAAACAAATAAAACCTTCCAGAAATAAAAGCTTCATCAGAAGCAGTAAAATTCAAGGATGAGGGAGGGCTGGCAGCAGTCAAAGGAAGGAGAGTTCCATAATGTGGAGAAAAGACAAAGGATGACAAAGCCTAACTGAGCTTTTAAAATAACCAAACAGAAAATAATGCATAACCACATAGAAGGGAGCCTTCTTGGGGTGAGGGATTCTTTGAATCAGAAAAGCAAAACTGCGGCTTAGCCCATTGGGAAAAGCAACACCAAACCTTCTTCCAAGGCTACAAGCAGGCAGGAGAATCCCAGGACAGTCTTTAAAAGAGGTAGGGGGAGTACTGAGGGTGCGTCATATTTTCCCATAGCCACAGTTGAGAAAAACAGTCACCCAAACACAGTAGGGCAATGTCTATAAAGGAAGGGGACTTTTCCTTCCAGTATAGAGATAAGACACACATCACCATGAACAAAAAGCCAGGGATAATGGCACCCTAAGCCCTTCTTGGAAAACAAATATCTGTCTCAGAAAGACAAAGAATCTAACAAAGAAAACCTCAGATAAATAGAAATGGATGCACCAGAGCCAAAGAACTTGGCACGAACAGTGAAACTATCCAAGGCTGAATTGAAACAACACAAGCTGTGGGCTGCTGTGATCCCAAACAGAAGAAACAGCCACCAGTGGAAACCAAATGCAAACAAATGCTGGGAAGAAATGGGCGGCATGAGTGTTCCTCTTCTTATTGTTTCAGGGAAAACAAAACAAAACAAAACAAAATAACAACAACAATAAAACACCAGCCAAAAGCAACTTTACAGTGGCGGAGTTGGTTTGGACTCACAGCTTGAGGGTACAGTCCGTCGCGGTTGGGACATCATGATGCAGTAGCTTGAGGCTGCTGGTCATATTGTATCCATGGCCAATAGCTAGAGAGACAAATGATAGTGTTTAGCTCACTTTCTCCCTTATATGCAGTCTAAGACACCAGCCTATGAATGGCGCTGCCCACAGTCACAATAAGTTTCCCACTTCAATTGGCCCAATCTAGAAAATTCCTTACAGACACCCACAGACTTGTTTCCTGGGTGATCGTACATCTGGTCAACCCTGACTGTTCACATTGCATTGTGGGAGACATAGTTACTGTTTGTTGCAAGCATGTATTTAAAGTCCACAAGGTAAGTGTTTTCAGTAGGAATTCCAAAGAATGCTTTCCTAAACTTGTTCTAAGGGCTAGCTATGGAAACAGATGGAGCTGAAGTCTGAGGTGAATTCATAAGAAAAAACCATTATGGGTCTTAGATCGAAACGGAAGACTAAGGTCTGCATAGTTCCTGGAAGAAGCTATAGGAATAAGTCTTTGTGGCCTTGGCTTCTGTAGTGGCTCTCTGCATAGGACACCAAAGAACAAGCAAGGAAGGAAAAAGCTATTGAGCCTAATCAAAATCAAAAGGTTACGCTTTTCTGCTTCGGAAGACGCCATCAAGAAAGTGAAGGGCCCACTGGAGGAGAGGAAGTATTTGCAAGCTGCCAGAAGAGAGGCTCCAAGTGTAGACATATAAGGAAGTGAGAGGCTGGAAGTGTAGACATATAAGGAAGTGAGAGGCTGGAAGTGTAGACATATAAGGAAGTGAGAGGCTGGAAGTGTAGACATATAAGGAAGTGAGAGGCTGGAAGTGTAGACATATAAGGAAGTGCTATGCTGGGGATTTTACACAGTAACCATTTGACAATGGCCAATGGATTTGACAAACTTCTCCAAAAGAGATATTACCATATATCATAAAGACAAAAAAAGACAACAGGTTCAAACTTCAGAGAAATGCAAGCCCGAACCCTGAGATGGCAGTTTATCCGTACTAAGACAGCTGCCCTCAGAAGGACAAAAATAAAATAAAATAAAATAAAATAAAATAAAATAAAATAAAATAAAAAAGAGTATTTGTGTGAATGCAGAGGAATTAAATGCCTTATACATGGCAGAGGAGAGTGCGCAGAGGTGAATAGCATTCTTTGGAAGGCACATTGGCTGTCTCTCAGAGGAGTAAGCCAAATTTCCTGAGACCCAGCATCTCATGCACCCACTGAAAGCATATAGACAGCATCCATCATGGAAAACAAAACATGGGGCCCACGGGAATCTTGCTCTGATGCATAGATAAATGGAATGTGGTTTATCCACAACATGAAATCTTATCGCACCGTTAAAGGGATTAAAAGGAAAGCATTGATAAAAGTTGCTTGTGAGAACCTAGACTAAGGATGACGAACTGTGCTTACTCCTTTCACAGAAAAAGCTCAGAGTAGACAGAGGCATATACACAGGAAGTAGAACTGTGACCACGCCTTGGAGTTAGAGGAACTGGAGAAATGATGGAAATAGGATATTCCTTTCAAGGATAAAAAAAATAATCTTGGGTTGCAGTGATGGCTCCAGTATTTTGTGACTCCACTAAAACCTCCGGATTGTCAGTTTTAAGTGAATGCTTTTATGGGATACTAATTATATCTCGATGGAATTGTCATAAACTCCTCAATAACCCAACATTTCCATGCTTTTCAGAACCATTTAACACTAAATATGTGTTCAGCTTAAACTGGTTGCTATTTAGGAAGAAAGCTTTACTAGAGGTACCTTTGTTTTGCCCGTGACGCTGCCTTTTCTTCAGTTCATTAATCAGCTGCTGGCTGCTCCTCCCTGGCACTAATGGGGCCATCCTGAGTGTCCTTGCTCTTCTACTGCCACAAGTGTGAGGAATTTATGATGTTGATGAGTCTATGTACAGAGTTGGAAAGTCAGGCTGGGTAGATTCACATGCTGGCTGAGGAAACACCATTGGTGAGTAGTAAGCTGGGGTTTGGTGTTGCAGTCCTACTCCAGGAAAGTGCCCTTGGCACCCTCTGTGCTTTGATTCTCTAAGGAAAGCTAGGTGGAACTCTTTCATAAAAATAGGGATAGGCCTGAATCCACTTCTGCTGTCTGAGTGAAGTTTATTTGTTACATGGGGTATCTGCTAGTAGTCAGTGTGTAAGTACACACACCCAGAATGACCTCACAATGTTCTCGGTCACTATTTCTGTGTTTTGAGAACTGGGAGCTCTTCACTTGTCCTCTGTGCCCACTGTGACTCACTGGTTGTCCTATAGAAGGCATGTCAGTGTCATGCAAAGCCAAATCATTATCATCTTAAAATGTGAGGCTAGTGGGAGATAGTTAAAAGGGTGGTGAAATTTTGTAAAAATTAAAGATAGATGAATACATAGATAGGGTTACAGACAGATGGCAGGTAGACAGTTTATAATAAATGATAAGTGGTGGACAAATAGATGATAGATGGAGATCAATGATTAGATAGATAAATGATAGGTAGATAGATAGATAGATAGATAGATAGATAGATAGATAGATAGACAGATAGATAGACAGATAGATAGATAGACAGATAGATCATAGATATAGAAAGATAGATATAGAAAGAGAGAGATAGCTGATAAATAGATGGCAGGTGTTAGAGAAATATAGAGAAATATAGGTTGATTGTTAAAGATAGATGATTTATAGAAAGAGGAAGATGAGTAGATCATAGAAAGTTGATAGATAAAGATAGATGAATGAGTAGAAATGAATTATAGATAGCATAACTATAGGTTGATAATAAAAGATGACAGATTATAACAATATATGGTAGATGAATATGAAGCTGTAGGTTATAGACATAAGTGAAAGAAATAAGTAGATAAAAGATAGATTATAAAAAGATGATAAGTAATCAGGTGGATAAATAGATGGATAGATAGATAATAGATAAATGGATAGATAGATAGATAGAGAGATACATAGATGATGATAGACAGATGATAGATGTATACATAGCTGACAGAGATAGACAATAGATTGATAGATAGAAGATAATGGAAGATAGATAGCAGACAGACAGACAGACACAAATACAGTCATATAAAGCAGGAGAGAAGCATGGTGGCTTAGTACAATCCCAATCTCTTGACTCAGAATCTGGCCTGAGCCAGATTCTTCTTACAGTCCAGTCACCATCCACTGAGATCACACACTATCCTGGGGCTGGGTATCTGGAGCCTGTTATAGGTGTCCGCCTGAGATGAGACCCTGATGGGCACAGAAGAGTGTTCTGTTACACCTTGGTACCTAGTCCCCAACTGGCATGATTCCATGCATATTTGAGACAACTCTTTTTCAAATCGTGTCTCCTCTGCCACAGAGGGCAGTGTGGCTCTCAGAGTTGTGTGTGCCAGCTGTTCTGATTTGCTAATCAGTATCCTTTTCTTCAGCTTCATTACTAATGACTCCATAATTAGTGCTTTCTTTCTGAGCTGCCCCACATGCTTGGTTCCCCTCACCCCACTCATGACTTCACAGTCTGTTGATCTTTCCTTTTCTTAAATAATAATAATAATAATAATAATAATAATAATAATAATAATAATAATAATAATAATAATAATAATAATAATAATTTGGGTTTTTTGAGACCGGGTTTCTTTGTGTAACCTTTACTCCTTTACTGTCTTGGACTCATTTTGTAGACAAGGCTAGCCTCGAGCTGACAGAGATCCACCTACCTTTGCCTCCCCAAGTAGCCTGCCTGGGTTTTCTCTGGACTTTTGATCAAAGCTGTTCATTTCACAGGGGTATAAATTCAGCCCAGTTTGCTTCAGGTTAGAAACCCACACCCTCTCCCCAATCCCCAGACTTCCCAGGAATTACTTCCTTTTCTTAGCTCTTTATTTTGCTATTCCTAGGTCCAAATTCTTTGCTGTCTATGTAATCACACAGTGCCCCTTGGCCCATCCCTCCCTTTTTCATGTGCAAAGCATAGTGGGCCCACTGAGGCACATATGAAGTCATAGAGTCTTTTGAACAGATGAAGGTCTTGGGCCACAAAAGGAAAGCAGGGTTCAGCTACACTCCTGTGCACATCTGATGTGGATGGGGCTGGGTAGGCAAGAGGGAGCTGCTTAGAGAAGTACAGACCAGTTTGCTAGAAGCTCCACAGCCACCCAAGGCTGACCTGTAAACACTTGTACCCAGTGGGAGGGCAAAGAGAGGCACCCCACCCTGTCCCACCCCACCCCACCACTGGGGACAGGGAAAGTCTCAGCAGAGTTTGGACAGCAAAGAAAAGGGGATAAAGAACTCCATAGGTGAGAGATAGTATGGATGAAGAAACGGGGCCTTGGGGAAGGGCAGGAAAGGACACTGGTACTGATGTTAGGTCCTTGTTAGGGCAGAGGTGTTCCAGTGTACTGGCTGGGCCACCATACCCAGAGATCAGACCTCTGGCTTTCTGAGGCATGTACCAGGTGCCCACAGGGTGCTTGCCTGATGACCCTGGGCAGGGGGTGGAGGGAGGATGGAGTGAGCAGTCCACCCCCATCCAGATCACTGGGTGACCTATGTTTAAAACACAGAAGAACACTACATTGCAAAGTGCACAACACAACTGAGCGCTGCTGCAGGAAAAGACACTTGCATCTCCCATGATGCTCTTGCATCCACTTGATCATACCTCTGTGTGTGACCACCCACTAGAACCTCCCGTCAGCACCTGCCAAGTCATGTGTAGGAGAGTTCTGAGCCTAGTGCTCTTTATTATTATTATTATTATTATTATTATCATTGACTGCTTTGTCACCAGAAACAAACATAACAACCTTTGCCTGCACCTTTTCCTTTTTAAGCTCCCTACTAAAATTAAATGCGAGGACAGCAGTTCATAAAGAACCACAGAGACAGGATATACATGTTACCACTGCTCCCAACCAACTGGCCTGCAGCTGACCGTGGAGGTTATGCATTTCTATGGAGTAACCTGGACCTCTGTAGACATCCACTGGAGTCTGAGCAGAGCTGAGCCAGGCTGTCACGGCCCACACTCCATCACAGCCTCTCTGAGTCCTGACTCCAATCCCCCAACATATTATCCCCGAGGCTGCCGTGTAGTGGCAGAAATAGCCATATCCTTGAGAAAGCACCATGTCCTGCCATAAAGCCAGATAAATATGAGATTAAATTAAAAGCTGAGCACCTAGTTTGGTCTTTGTGGCTGATTTGTGAGCCTGGCCTCCGTGGCCCTTTATGATACGTGAGATATGATTCATGTCTGTGTTCCCAAAGGTACCTCTTCACTTCCAACTCCTCCACGCAGTCACTGGCAGAGCCCCCTCTCCAGCACTGTGACTTATCAAAAGACTGTAACACTGTCCCCACGCACAGCTGCGCCCTATAACTCAGTCCCAAATGATAGCTTTCTCTCAGGTCCGAGTCCAGCCACTTTGCAGATTGTGTGCCTTCAAGAAAGAGATATCTGATGATTGGGAACTTCCAATGGTTGTGGTTCTGCCCTGACCTCCCTCCATCCCAGGCAGAAGCCAGGAGTCAACAAAGGGGTGTCCTTGGGTATCAGCCCCACTTCCATGGGTCCCTGACTTCCAAAATGAAGGGGCTCTGCCTCCATAAGTCACAGGGCCCTGCTTTCTTCTGAGAGGTATTTGTCTATTATACCAAGCTGTAGAGCCTCCTGGGATTCTGTGAGGACTTTGAGGAAGCCCCCCACCCCAGACCACTGCCTCGTTGCCATTTCCAAATGTGGATCCTACGTATAATGACCACAGCTGGCCTGGCTCATTGGGAAGTGTAGGCAGCTTTACTCTGTTTTTCCACATGATGGGTCATCAAGGCTTTGGTGCAACCCTGGGTATCAAGCCAGAACACGGGCCAGGAAACTGCCTATGTCAGATGCTATGGCTGCACTCCAGTTCCAGTCCATTCTCCTTGCTGTGATTTCAAATTGGTGTGTTGCATCTACATAGATAGGGATGTTAGCACAAGCCCACTGCTGAACTTGAACTCCACCTGCTCACTGCAGCACCATACAGTTATACATCCCATCGCCCATGAGAATGTGTTGTTTCTAGATTTTTCTATGCACTTGTGAAGGTTGACACTAAGAACCTTTAGGTCATGGATCATAGAATGTGCTCCTATTTTTGATAAGTGGTTTAAAGTCCTTGTGGGGGTGGGGGGTGCAGTCTTTATCAGTAGGTCTTGCAAGTTTTCACAAGATGCTAGTGGTCTTACCACCTGTTCTCCACCACTGTTTTTAACCTAAGCTATGGGATTTCACCCTGTCTGGGGTAGTGTGGCTGCTCTGACCAGTCTTTCCAGTATTCTCTCACTTCTCCTGCAGATAAGCACATCTGGGTAGGAACAAGGATGTTGCAAATCACGTGCCATGGATGTCATCCCTCCTTCAGATTTCATCCACCTCCTGAAGCCTCTTCCCTCTCTGTGAATGAATCCCACACTTAGATATGTGCCCTTTTCAAATGAAGACAAAAATGTCCAATGGTCCAGATGTGGGGGCAGAGCTCTGCCATGTCAATTCTGGTCCACTAAATGGTTGACCACTTTAAGATTTCAGCAGAGCCCCCAAACACAATGGCTAATGGGCCATGAATAGATGACCCATCACTCGCCGACGTAGGTGTGGCTTGTTTTACTCCTTTCCTGACCCTTCCTTCCTAGGGTCAAACCCAGCAAGGCAGAGATTCAAGACTGGTGGGTCCAGGCGAATCCCAGATGTGATGATTTGGCTGAGTTGGTGGAAGGATTCCTTCTGTACAGGTGACAGAGGATGGCACGCAGAAGGCAGGATCTGGACCTGTTTTTCCATTTGTGACAACCTTAAACCATGTTGGGGGGTGGGGGGATGTTACTGCTACCCCTGTCCCTTCACTAAGGTATGTCAAGAGGGAGCTATTGTCTGGGGATATAAATTAGGCACAGCAGTTGACACACAAGCATGAGGACTGGAGTTCAAATCCCTAGAGCACAGATTAAGGCCAGATGAGTGTGGTAGTGTGCCTGTGATTTCAGCCTTGGAAGGGAGAAATGGGAGTTTCAGAGTAAGCTGGTTGTAGCATGCTGAATCCAGCTGAGAGAGCATGTCTCAATAAATAAGGTGGAGTGAGATTGATGAAGACTCCTGTCTACCTCTACCTTCATATATGTGCACTTACACACATGCATACATACTACAGAAGGCGGGGGGAGAGAGAGAACAGTAAGTGTGTAGGGGTAGAGCATAAAGGATTCTTTCATCACTGAAAGCCTGAAGGAGCAGGAGCATTCCTGGCTGTGTGAGCAGCCTTCCCCACCACCCTACATGGCTGAGGGTTAGCTCCGTAGGCACTGTGCTCACCTAAGAGATGCCATCCCACATCACAAAATAATGAGTCTTCTCTATAGGGGAAGGTATTCAGAAGAGGCAGGACAGAGGGGTCACCCATAGGAAGAATATGCTGCCCAAAGTACCTGGCTATAGAAGGCCAAGCAGGCTGAGGGAATGCACCTGTTAGGAATCACACACTTTCCTAGGTTTGAATTTCTACAATGCATTTTCATCCCAGACATCAAAGTTCCTGGCTCACCAGGACTCCTGTTGGCCTCAAATGGAAAGTGTCACAGCACAGTTTTTGGGTTTTTTTTGTTTTGTTTTGTTTTGGTTTTTTGTTTTATTTTGTTTACCTAATTAGGAAACCAAATGGAAGAGTTGCCTAGCCTCCATCTCCCTCTGCCTGCTCCTAAGGGGCACAGCTCCGGGATGCCTAAAGCAGACTGAAGCAAATGCAGGTTTCTGTGTGCTGTTGGTAGAACACCAGAGTGCACATAACCACCAACCCCTTAGACTTCCGGAAAGTTTCTTGGAGAGGTTGTGTGACACCGTGGCTTGAGGTTGGAGAAGTGAGTGATGACTTGCTCTGAAATGTTGTGGATTCTACAACCTGGTAGACACGTTTGGATGCCAACTCGAGGAAGATATTCTAACACCAATCTCTGAGCACCACATGTATCCTAATGTATGAAAGCATTTCCACACCCATTCTCACACACACACACACACACACACACACACACACACACACACACACAGACATGCACACAAGCAGGCACAGAAGCTGAGCTTGGTGGTATGTGTTTGTGGTTCCAGTGCTGGGGAGAAAGAGCTAGGAGGGACCCTGTGGTACAATAGGCAAACTCTAGGTTCTATACCAGTGAAAGACTCTGTTTCACAAACAAGATAGATGCCTGAGAAACAACACCTGAGGTTGACTCCTGACTTTAGTAACACACACACACACACACACACACACACACACACACACACACACACACCATGCATGCACACCTAAATACAAACAAACAAAACCAGCCCATATATACTGTTTGGCAGCAGGTAGACATGTGTGGAATGGAGCATCTTAAAAGCTTAAAGGTTGTTGAGTAGGGGGAGACCATCTCTATCTGGACAGAAATAAAGTTCTGGGTAAAAAGTGGCATTAGGAAAAGTGAACCTGGTTAGAACAACCAGAGGTCTCAGGACAAGGCAACAACCACTGAGTGGGCACACACTTCATAATACCAGGCAATTTAAGGTTTCACATCAGGGACCCCAGGTATGTGAAGCCAGCTAAACTCACACCTATAGCGGTGGGGGTGGGGTGGGATGGGGTGGGGTGGGAGGTGTGGTGTCTTTCATTTGTCACTCAGAAACACATAGGTCAAGGTGAATGAAAGTTCACATGTCAAAGAGCAGATATAGGATTAAGAAGCATCCATTTTTTTCCTTTCAAAAATGTTTACTGATTTAGATATTTTGCACAGCATAAAGCATTAATGTATGAGTTGAGTATGCCTTCACTCTAGAATAGACACACTTCTTTTTTTCTTTTTTATTATGTTTTTTAACATATACATTTACATTATGACACATGAATAAAATAAACTGCATACAGCAGGAGAACCACAGGGCAATCAGGAATTATATAACTGTTACATTCATAGTGATTTGGCTACTCATGTTTGACAAACTTGAAGTAAACATCTTTCCTGTCTTGTTGAGTCTAAATTTCTGAATGAAAATCAACATCTATCATATCTCATATTTATTAACTTAAAATATCTGTCTTGATCTAAAAAACATCTTAACCCCTAACCAACTAAGCTTAATTGTAAGACTAAACTATCTGGTCTTCAACCCCGTCAGAGACTTGAGAAGGAATAAAACTTAAATATCTGAGTGAACTTGAAGCACATGTTAGCAGCTTCCAAAATGAAAAAAAAATGACTGAGATAGTTTACTGCCTGAGCAGACACCCAACACTCTCTATAATGTTGGAGCATCATCTTCGGCCTTCTAACTTAATATATCTGACAGACATATTTGTGAGGCAGGGGACTACTGAGGACTTGCTTACCTTCTTTTAGCAGGGATCAGCCCTGACTCTGCATGCATCTAAGCTTGCCCATTTTTAGGAAGAATTCTGTCTGTGACAGGAATGAGGACATTTTGCCTAGTGGCTTGTCTGCCATATTTGAAGTCAACTCCATAAGGAGGTTCTTTGATGGTCATCATCTTCTTTGAGGTAGGCTGGGTGTTGCCAGCTGTTAACTTGTCAAATAATCTTTAGAATAATAAAAACATCTTTAAATGTCATATTCTATTCTGTAGGTCTCTGAGGCTTTTGAAGACCTTATTTATCTATTTTACCATATATATATATATCAATCTGTTAGACCTAGGATATATGTTCTTCTGATAAAGTTAGACTAGCATTTGACATGACCATGATTTAATCAACTAACAATTAGCTTATATTACTTAATTATCCTAAATGTGCTGCAGCACCACTTTCAAAGTATTGGAAGTAAACCTCGTATTATAATTGAGTTGCATTGGTATGATACCTCATATTAGAGTAGAAATATATATATATATATATATATATATATATATATATATATATATATTGTGAACAATAATCTTAGATTTGAATCTATACCAATGTATCAGAATTACACTTATTTTGTATCAATATACAAAATTCTATACCAATGAATTAAAAATAACCTTATTTGTAAGTAACAATTAAGGCCTTGAGTTGAGGAGTAGATTCAACAATCTACCTTTTGTTCTATTCTCCCTCTATATTTCTATATCCCCCTTTCTTTCTTTTCAGCTATCTCCTTACCTACTAAAGAAAGATAAAGGAAAAGAGAGACATTCCTGAGTCCAACCTAGTTTTCTCTCTGTCTAAGACCAATAATAACTTATAGCCACCTTCCAATGAAAATAAGCATCTTTAGACCAAGAGAGCAAACAGAAACCTACCCAACCCCCTTAGAGGAAATCAGACATCATTCTCTTATGGTTTCTTCAGGTTGATTTAGGGTAAACAATACCTTTGAGGGGGCCTCCAAAATTTGGGGGAAATTGTTAAGCAAGCCAGGGACAGTATTTGTGGTCATTTTCTAAATGTTGAGAAATTCCAGCCTTAATACGAGTCCTGTGTGGGACAGTCTGAAATGCTGGACCAACTGAGATCAGAAGTTTTCTACAATGAAGAAGCACCCATTTTAAGAATCAAACTTTACTGAAATAGAGCTATGGTTGCTACTTTATTTGTTCATTGCCTGGGGTGATAGAGAATAGATTTATCCTTACAGAGACCCTATGGCCTAAAAAAAAAAAAAAAAAAAAAAAGAATCTGCACTCAGACCCTTTTCAGGAGTCAGCTAAGCCCCATATAGAAGGTTGGAGGGCAATCAGGAGGAGCTTGGTTGGACCACTCTAAATAGAATCACAAACTGGCCCCACCAGTAGGCAAAGAGCCCCTCCTCAAGGGAACAGAGGAACAAGCGTGAACCTTGACCATGTTCCAAGCCCCTATGAAGTCTTAGGACTACTAAAGAATCGATAGCATACACATCATGTTCTCTGACTGCAATTCAATAAAAATTCATTTCTAAATGATTTGTGGGCAAAAGGAGATATGTGGATGGCAAAGAGAACATATTTGAAACTGAAAAAGTAATGAAAATGCTACTTATCAAAACGCATGCGATGCAGTTAAAGTGGTACTTGGAAGAAAATTTATACCCTCGGAGTGACTGCGTTTGACAAGCGAAAAATGATAAAATTAATAACTGAAATGTCCTACTCAGAAAAATTAGAGAAAGAACAAGATAAAGCCAAAGAAAGTAGGAGGAGAAATGATTTTAATAAATAAATGGATGTGGGTAGAGATGGGTGCTGGGCGCAGTTGCGGGGAGCAGAGCTATAGGGTGGAGGGGGAGCCCCGGACTGCAATCTCTGCAGGTTCAATGGAGAGTGGGTCTGGGCCTTCGCCAACCTTTGGAATTTTAGGATGGAAACTGCCTGTCTCTGGATTTTTGCAGCAGTCTTTGGACTTGAGAAAAGCTGAGTCTACAAGTCTTACCTACTATAAAGGGGTCAAATTCTCTTCTCCCCCACCAGAACTATGTTAAAGTCTCAACCCCCAATAGTGCAGATTGCAACTTTATTTGGAAATACTGTCGTTTAGAAAATACATCAAGTTAAAAATAGCAGTTTAGCAGTGGTCCTAAAAAACGTGTCAAGGCTGGTTGGAATCAGAACATGACTCAGTTGGTAGAGTGCTTGTCTAGGTGAATGAGGCTGAGGGTTTAACTCCCAGCACCACATAAACCAGGATAGCACTCAGGAGGCAAAGGCAGGAAGGTCAAGAGTTCGAGGCCAGCCTCTTGACCTTGAATCCAAGGTATTTGTGGCATGCATGAGACCCTGGATCAGAAAATTGTTTTAAGAAGAGAAAGTGAAATTGGGACACGTGACAGACATGAACAGAAAAAAAGATATCTGTGATAGTGAGTTTCATGTCATCTTGACACAAGCTAGAGTCATCAGCTAGGGAGCCTGAACTGAGAAAATGCCTCTGCAAGACTGGGTTATGGAAAACCTGTAGGTTTTTTTTCCATTTCTTTCCATTTCTTCATTTTTTCATGATGTGGGAGTGGACAGATCATAATGGATGGTATTACTCCAGACTGGTGGTCCTGGGTTCTGTAAGAAAACAGGCTGAGCAAGCCATGAGGAAAAAGCCAGCAAACAGCACTCCCCTCTCTCTTCATCAGCTACTGTTCAAGATTCCTTCCCTGTTTAAGTTCCTGTCCTGACTTCCTTTGATGATGAACACTGATGTGAAAACACAAGGTAAGTTAACCCTTTCGTTTCAATGTTGCTTTAGTCATGATGTTTGGTCACAGCAATAGTAACCCTAAGAAAGATGGAGTCCATGTAGAGACAGGACCAGCCCAGTGAGTGCATCTACGTTGCTGAGGAACAGGGTCCCTATCATAGACACTCTGAGGTCATGGAAGGTGAGGCTATTCCTGCCTCACAGGTCCTGGAACAGAGTCAGTTCAAGCCTGCAGAATTGAGGCCTCAGGCACCTGGGTTCCCAGCAGTTGGCTTTTTTCAGCTCCCCCAGCAAACAGGTAAACCTAATAAGGACCTAAGCACATCCTGTTAGGGTCAGGTAGACAGTGGGAAGGGCTTCCATCCCGACGTGAGATGCTACGATTCCACATGCCTTTGGACTGGCTTACAGATTGGACCCTATAGGGATGAGCAGCCCATCACTTCACTCCATGAATCTCTCTAAGTGCATCTGTTACCCTGAGATCTCACCCTCTGGCCCCCCATTACCTCTTCTGCAGTGTAAATCCCTAGAATCAGGATTGACACCCCACACCCTCGTCATCCCCACTGTCTCCAGCCATGCCTGAAAGCTAGAGAAAGCTTCAGAAATAAGTGTTGAAAGAAAAATGAAATAAGTGGATCCTCCTTTGTAAACTTTCACGCTTTACAAAAAGATTGCAAAAGAATAGTCATGAAGATATATGTTACGACAAATGTCCAAAAATTGCTAAAATTATTTATCACAAAATGAGAAAGTACTCAATATTCCAGACACTTTCCACAAAGCCATTGTCATTATTAAAATCTGAAATGGCTTAAAAATAGACACACAGAGAAATGAGTCGACTGGAAGAGGCTCAGAAACAGAACTCAATATACTGAGGAATTTAATATAAAGTCAGGGAGCTCCTTTAATCTAGTGTGAAGACAGTGGTTTAGTGCTCAGATGAAAAGAAACCAAGCTGAACCCCATGCCACATGACACACAAAAGTAAATTAAAATGAGAAAAAGATGCTTCTTAAGACAAAATTAAAACTATATGTATCCACTCAGATACATTTATAAATTAATTCCAAACAATTTTTCCATCAGCAAACGGAAAATTATTACAATAAAGCTAATTTTCAAAGAGAAGAGAAAGAGAGAGGGGAGAGGAGGAAGTGGGAGAGATGGGAAAGAGAAAAGAAGAGAAGAAGAGAAAGGAAGGAAGGAAGCAGGGGGAAAAGGAACAGAGATGCAAGCTTCTCTACCTGCTATGTTGATGAGATATGGACTGATGTCAATGTGTGGGAGAAGATGCAAGGTGCAGGGCTCTGGTGACTGGGGTTATTTCCTCCCCACCAGGATCCATTCTCTAGAAGATTCACCCTAGGAGCAGGGCAGGATTGCTCAACACCCCTGGCCTTGGCCATCTGGTCTACCACTTGCTCTTGGTTGAGAGGTGAGATTAGAGCTCATGCAATGCCCACAGCTGACCACCATACACCCACCCCACCTCTCTCTCTCTCTCTCTCTCTCTCTCTCTCTCTCTCTCTCTCTCTCTCATCATACACACACACACACACACACACACACACACACACACACACACACACGACATGTCTCACTCTTCCCTGTCTTGTCCCTCTTCATAGGAGAGACAGAGGTGATGTGTTGGTCTGGTGGCTATTTGAGAACTGTGAGAATGTTTTGTTTTTTTTTTTTGAGATAAATAATAACATATTTTTTATTAATTTATTCTTGTTACATCTCGATGGTTATCCCATCCCTTGTGTCCTCTCATTCTTCCCTCCCTCCCATTTTCCCCTTATTCCCCTCCCCTATGACTATTCCTGAGGGGGATTATCTCCCCCTGTATAGGCTCATAGGGTATCAAGTCTCTTCTTGGTAACCTGCTGTCCTTCCTCTGAGTGCCACCAGGTCTCCCCCTCCAGGGGACATGGTCAAATGTGAGGCATCAGAGTACGTGAAAAAGTCATATCCCACTCTCCACTCAACTGTGGAGAATGTTCTGTGAGAATTTATTTATAATTAGAAACTCTCTTCCTTTTGAGTGGACAAAAAATATTGGCAGTTGTGCTAACTGATGTAATTTTCTTTTCTTAGATTGCATCAAATGGTCTCTGCTTTTATAGAAGACATAGCACACAGACCCCAGCACATCAACACAACCTCAACTTTGATTTTCTCTATGTAAGCGAACCTGCAATATTCTGCAGAACAAATTGAGCATGTCCAGTCCCAGGAATTCTGTTTGCCATGCTCATCTTTCATGGGTCTGTTTAACCATGAACAGAAATTTTAAATTAACACAATTAAATAAGCTATTTCTTAATGTACCTTTAATCTTTTCTTTTCACAGTTAAGTCCTCAAAAACCACTCTAATTTCAAACAGGGTGAAAAAAAAGTCCCTCCATAGAAAAATCATAAACAATTGAACTCATACTATAGAGCTTTCCTCTCAGGCTTATTTTTTGTTCTGGTTTTATTACAATTCCTTCACATTGAAGAGGATTCATTTCTCTCCACTCAAGTTGTGAGCCCAGTTAGCAAGATTCATGATTCAGACAGCTGTGCATGTGGCAGGAGGTGGGGCTTGTTCGAAGGTTTGTTAGTGTGGCCAGGACTTACTGTGGTACACCCACAAAATAAAATCTGTTTTGGCCACAAAAATCCATGGAATTCTGACACTTGCCATCAAGAAGGGGACTCTTCAACAGGAGCTAGACTGAAAAGGCTTGGCCTTCCAGCTGGGGATGGTGACTGGTAAGACAGTATCCATCAAGCACACACTGAGTTCTGGCTTTTTAGCCCCAGGGCTACAAAGTAAGTAAGTGAGCAAATTAAAGCTTGTATTTTCTTCATGTGAGATGTGCTTCTATAAAGCCTACATAATTAGAAAAAATGGGTGAGTTGTGACCAGAGGTTGGATGTCAGAGTGCAGATGGTGTGACTATGATTGGGTTTTGGTTCTTTTGTTTGTTTGTTTGTTTTGTTTTTTACTGTTTGGAAAATGATTTCAGGCTAGAATGTGGTAATGAATAGACAGTGCTGTGAAGCTGAAACTCTACTGGGTTGTGCATAGTCAAGGGGTAAATCTTTGGCTGTGGTTAGGTGACTTGAATCTCAATAAACCTTTAAAAAGTGTAACTGGGTGGGGGCGACTGGGGAGATGCATCAAGGGTTAGGATCTCCTGATGCTCTTGTAGAGAATCTGGGTTCAGTTCCTAGCACCCACACAGCAGCTCAAAACTGCCCATAACTTTAGTCCCAGGGTATCTGGTGTCCTCCTCTGGCTTCCTCAGTCATTGTGCATGAACACAATAGACTTACATAGTGCACACAAGAGACTTACATACATGCAGGCAAAACACTTGCCCACATAAAGTCAACAACAACAACAACAACAACAACAACAACAAATATTAGATTATTCAAGCTGGATTGTGTATCTCCCCAATGTGGAAATGTAAATGTGCATAGAAATTAAAAGTTGTATCCTTATGCATACTTATATCTAACAGCAATTCATACTAAAATAGAAACAGGTGATAGGGCTTTGGGAGTCTGAAGATAGCAACGTTCCAGCTGAACTTATCTTTCCTGTGAGTGGAATTATAAACTCCAGCTAAGCTGTGAAGCAGCCAGTTGTCTGAAGGCCCTGTAACACTGAGATCTTGACCTATGCTGATAAGTGTTAAATTAACCAACAATAAGTGGCAGAAGTTAGCATATCTGATACTGGACAAGAAGAGAAAACACACCATGATGCATGGTGACACAGTGACACAGAGTGACAGGGTGATTTCTACATTTACCAGTGTATGTGGGAGAATATATGATACTTTCATGCCTTTTATAAATTCTTTAAGTGGATGTCATGTAAAACAAGCATGACCCATTTTGACCCTTATACCGCAGACGAAAGAAACCACACAAGAATGCATCAGGCAGGCCTGGTACCATCTAGTGGATTGGTTACTTTTCTCATTGCTTCAACAATAGATCTGACAAAAGTAACTGAGGGAGGGAGGGAGATTTTTGACTTACAGCTTGAGCAGATGCAGTCCTTCTTGACAACATGGTAGGAAGATTGATAATAATTGGCCACATTGTATACACAGCCAAGAACCAGAAAGGTGAATGTTGGTGCACAGCCCCCTTTATCTTTATTTTCCTTTTTATGAAGTCCAGGACCCCAACCCATGGGATGATGACATCCACATTCAGGTTAAAACTCTCTGAAAACTTCACATAAATTCCCAGGTATGTGTACCTCTTAAGTGATTCTAAATTTAGTCAAATTGACAAAGAGTAGCCACCATGCAGGGACAGTGAAAGGCATGGTGTTCATTCAGAGTGGGTATGATAAACCAAGGGGGTCTTATGAAAATCTCTCCAGAAAGGAATAGAAAACTAGAAATAGGATTACTGGAAAGCCAGTAAGAGCATAGAATGGGATTTGAGAAATATTTGAGGTGAAACCAAAGAGAAAATAGGAAGATAGAAGATTAAATGTAACATATCAATAACTACAGTCAATATAAATGGACCAAACACACTAAATATAAATCAACATTTGCCAGACTAGATCAAAACCAAAGATACAGCTACAAGTTGCCTGTGAGAGGAACGTTTCATCAAATGGGGCAATGGAGATAGGGTGAAATGGGGAGACAGAAGCTGCATGAAAGCAAGAGGCAAGAATGAGGGTACTCTAAACGTATGGAGTCCAGAGAGCGAGCCCATTTCACAGTGAAGACCCAGAAATACCTAGAAGGAGCAAATACCTCGAACCAAGATGTGTGCATGCATAGCTCACTAAAGGCACATGGAATCAAATGAGATCTGACAGGATGGAAGTGGGAGGAGCAATGCCCTCATGATGGTTAGGAAGCAGAATGCCCCTCTTTCAGCAGTTACTAAATAAGACAAAGGACACGAACTCAGAGGAGGTAAAGACATTGTGGACCACATTCCGGGGTCAGCCACTGTGACCTACGCGGCAATAACTACACAGACGATGTACGTTCATCACTCTGCCATCACTATGACTCCATTCCTCACAGAAACAACCTAAGGGATGCAAAGATCCAGCTTTGTTCATGATTTCAGAGTCTAGCTCTCAGTGGAAAGTGTCTAACAGAGGAGAGCAACTCACACCATGGTGGCCAGAAAGAAGAGAGAAGAAATGCAAGAAGTGAACAAGACAACGTAGAAATTTAAGACTATGCCTACCACTGACCTACTTGCTTTAAAGTGGCCCTATCTTCCACCTCTCAGTGTACATTGATAACACCCATCAAGGGATGAATACATTTAGTAAATTTGAGTCTGTGGGATATAATGGTTTCTGAGAATTCATGTGCCCTATTAATGACATTGATTGATTTATTGGTTGTCTTTTAATCATGGTCACATGTATCTGAGGCTTATTTGAACTTATAATGTAGCTGAAGAGAACTTTGAACTGGTTTTCTTGTCCTCACATCCCAGGTGTGTCCAACATACCAAGTTTATGGGGTACTATGGATGGAATGTAACCCTTTGTGTCAGGTAGGCAAGCACTTTATCAACTGAGTGACATGGGTGGCCTTCTTATAGGCATTTACTGATAGAATGAAGCCAACGATCAAATTTAACACCACAGAGCTCATGCTCCGTGCATTTCCCCGGGGTAGGCCCCACTCAGCAGCTGAGAATGATTCACCCAAACCTCAACACATTCAAATCACATCACGTTTTCCTCTGATGAAACAGAATTATAGTAAAATCTGCAATGATTAAGCAACCAAAAAAGTTAGTGGATATTGTTGAGGCAACAAATCTCTCTAATTGATTATATACTGAAAACAATCCCAATCAAAATCTCAGTTTTATTAAGTGAAATTGATAGGTTGAAACAAACAACAACAACAACAGCAAAAAAAAAAAAAAAAAAAAAACTCATGCAGAAAAGTTAAGGGTCTTTCCTGGTTAGCCTTGATTGTCAACTTAACACACACAGACTCAGCTGAGAAGAAAAGCCACAATTCAAGGACTGCCTACATCAGATTGGCCTGCAGACATATCTGTGGGGCACTGTCTTGATTATCAATTGAGGTAGCTGTGTCCAGCTACTGTGGGCAGCAGGTGGTCCTGGCCCCGAACAAGGAAACTAGCTAAGCTTGAACTGGGGATTGGGTCAGTGAGGTAGTCACTGAGCAGACAGCATCCTTTGTGATTCTTTCTACGGGAAATGTTGGGTGGAATAGTAAACAGGCCTGCCTTAAGGGTTCTACCTTGAGTTCCTGCTCTGACTTCCCTGCATGACGGACTGTGGCCTGGAACGATGAACTGAAATGAACACTTTCCTCCTTGAGCTACTTTTGGTCAGAGTATTTCATTATAGCAGCAGAAAGCAAACTAGGGCAGGCCCCTGTGTAGCTGACACAACTTTGAGAAGATACAAATTTCCAGTGTCTATTCTTCCATTATGTCAAAATCATGATGACTCTGTCACAATCAAGGCTATCTGAGGCAGCCTCCAGTGGAGACCACAGGCCAAGAAACAGAAAAACAACAACAACAAAAAAACAGAAATAGATTACAGGTCTGATATGAGGGAAGGCTTGGGGCAAAGGTGCTATTTTAAACATTCATTCTCCTAATTAATTCTAGCATTTCTGGGATTAATTATGATGCCTATTGAAAGGTAGGATCATAACTATTTTCCCCTAGTACATTAGCCAATTTTCACAGAGAACCTCATCACAAAATGCAACCTTTCACAAAACTGTAGGCATTTAATTACAATGCACTACATTTTCTCATTAAAGACAAAGTACTCAAATTTAAATTATAAGGCATCTGATGATAACGATGGTAACATCATCCATATGGGTGGAATTCTGTTCGATGTGGTAAGGCAGACATGCCGTCATCTTGCCTTCAATTCTGTGTGATGCTACAGTAGATGAGAAATTGCTGCTATGCAACTCTCACGGGTCCAGGGCACTTCTGGTGACCTGCCACCCAGTTAGATTATCTTCCCTTGACTGGGAAAAGAAGCCTGAGATCCCAGCAGAGTTTCCTGGGGTCCAGCCTAAAACCAGCATCTACCACTCTGTTCCCATTCTATTGGCAGATTAGATAGTGACATGGCCCAGTCATGGCTAAGGAGGCTGAGAAACCCAAGGTCACCGTCTCGGTCCCAGCAATCACAGAGTGGGATAGCTTTGCAGAGGGACTCATTCACATTGTCTTCATGAGACACTACAAAGCTACCAGGACCAAGAGTACTGGGTTTGGAGGAGGATTGGTAAGCGGAGGGTAGAAATGAAGGGGCACCAGGAAGAAGAAGTTCCCAGGGATGTATGGGTTTTATATTTGGAAGCCTGGTGGAATCTCTCTAGAGCCACAGCAGCTGGGAGGGGCCTGTCTATCTCCCTTGACTACGCTCTACAACTCTCCTGCTGCCTCCTCCCACCAGATAACTCCAGAAATGAGTAGGTTCTGAAGCCTGTCGCCTGGGCCTGCATCCCTGTTGCACTCTTCATAGCAGGGGACAGTGTGATGCTGGGCTCACCACTTGCGCCAGGCTTCAGCTTCCTGTCCAGCACAGTGGGACAGGAATTGTGCCTCATGCTTACTTGAAGGGTACGATCAGTACATCATAGCTATAGCTGTTGCCCATGGTAACCCACCACCTCTAAGCCAGATTTTGGTGCTCTCACTTCCTGGGCTGTCTACCCTGTGTCCTCTACCACTCCTCCCCTCCTCTTACCAGGATACCTTCCAGCACACAGCCAGCTTCAGCAAGCTGTAGGCTGTCTCCTCAGCAGTTGCCCTGCCTCCCACTTTGGAATCTCCAAATGCCATGGCTTTGATGTGGACTTGCATGAAGAGACACCAGTTAGATCTAGAGGAAGGAGGCAGGGCTGAGGAGAACTCGCTAGACAAGAGCCTCACCCACCAACCCAATACCTGACAAGCTTGGCCCTCACAATCGCCTCCTCCTGGCAAGAAGGCAGAGTGGAGAAGTACCAAGGTGCTCAGCCTCTGATGTGTCAAGTAGTATTTGCAAGTATTCCTGAAAACACCGCATTGCTTTTCCCTGTGAGGCTTAAATATTCCGAGACAGAACGTGTTGTCCTAAAAGATGGATCTCAAATCTACTCACATGTAAAAATAGCTGGACATGAATGGTTTCTCCCTTGACTCTTTCTCATCTAATGGGAAATAAAACTGCAGTGTTTTAAAAACATGTTTTTTTTTTTTCATTAGTGACTTTCTTACACATTAGCAACGTTGTGAGCAGTTTCTCTGAGAAAAATCAAAAGATAAATCAAGAGGGTAGCTAAGCTATCGCTAAGGCCTTGAGTTAAACAGTGGCAGATTTTGTTTCAAGGCCCTGCTTCAAGGCTTCACGTAATGATTGACACCTGGGCTGGTCCAGTGGATTTAAAGGGGAGCAGGGGGTTAAAACATGAAGCCCAACTCCGGTAATGACAGTCCTCCACCTGAGTGCAAGGGTGGCTCCTCTGGGTGCCTGAAGAGGCACACTGTCTGCCTGTGGTTAAAGCTGGCCACTTTTCTCAGGCTGTGTCACCAATGTGCAGCAGCATCCATCAAAGAAACTGAGAAACCACACAGGTCAAGTGTAAGAGCCAGTCATGCTCGGCACTGTCACTTTTTATCATCTTTTATATCAGTAAGAATTGCACCAGAGGTTTTTTAAAGAAGGGAAGACCTTCACCTAAGACTTGGGAACTGTTACCCACTCAGAAAGTTTTGTGTGGGTCACAGCCCATCAGTGGACTCCCATCACATCCCTGTGGTTGGTTTCATTTGTAGGGACTTTATTTCATAACAGTCATATCATGGTGTATTTATGTGTGCAAATTTTAAAGGGGCAGTTTAATTTTTTTAATTTAATTTAATTTAATTTTTCCTCCTTTAATGTTAAGGATAGAACCCAATGCCTCAATCCAAATAGGTGCTCCTCCACTCGGCTATATCTAGCAACCAATTTTTATTTGTTTATTGCTTATTTGTGTAAATACAAACATAAGCCAGGGCTTGAGTGGGTGCTAGATTCACTACTGGCTGCAGCCATGGCTTGTCTGTGTGGAGTAAGACCAGAAAAATCCAAGTAGAACATCCCATGAGTGTTAGCTGGGATTCACAGCAAGGACCACACAGTGTTTTTTCCATTGTTACAGCTTGTGTTTCCCCCATCCTTTATATCACCAAGTTGCAGAAATATGTGAGCCCTGGAGGCTGATCTGGACCCTGGTGGCCCAAAGAATAGGAAGATTAGAAGCTTAACATCTCCCTTTGTTCAGTGGATTGTGTCACACAGAATCTGAAAAGATGGAATGGGAAAGTGGTTCTGGGGTGACTATCTCTCTGGGCAGTCCTACAGTGGCCCCAGTGTCTTGACTCATCTCCTGCTAGCCACAGAGAGAATGGAGTCAGGAGCTCTTAGCACCACTGCTCTGCCAATCAGACAATGAGCATCCAGACCACTATCAGTGGCCACATGGAAAGGAGACAAGAATACAGTGGGAGAGATAGCTCAGTGGTTAAAAGCACTTACTGCTCTTCCAGAGGACCCAAGTTCGGTTCCTGGCGCCCATGTGACAAGTCACATTCACCTGTCACTCTATTCCCAAGGGATCTGATTCCTCTTCTATCCTCCACAGGCGCTGCATGCCTGTGTCACACATGCATGCACTCAGTCTCATAAACATATATCTTAAACAAACAGTTAAAAAATAATATGTGGCCGGGCGGTGGTGGCGCACGCCTTTAATCTCAGTACTCAGGAGGCAGAGGCAGGCAGATCGCTGTGAGTTCGAGGCCAGCCTGGTCTACAAAGTGAGTCCAGGACAGCCAAGACTACACAGAGAAACCCTGTCTTGAAAAAAAAATAAATAAAATAATAATGATGATGATGATGATGATGATGATGATGATGATAATAATAATAATAATAATAATAATAATAATAATAATAATAATAAGTGAAGTTTAAAGACCTTCTGTGGTCCTACTTGGGACTCACTCAGGAGCACCATAGATAGCCTCTGGGCATGGGGTGGGGGCAGTTAGGCTCAGGCACTCCTTATATCTGCTTTAAGGTGGTGCAGAGTTCTTGACTCTGTAACTCAGCCCCAGATCCGCACTAGAGGGTGTCAGTGTGAAGGCCACACCCAGTGCCAAGGCTGCATGTGCCTCATGTTGATGCATTGCTCTGCACAACGGACTGAGCGGTTGCTGCTAGAATGTGGGTCTCAGCCGCTGTCCAGCTGATAGTAGCTCCCTGCCATTGCATCTAACATCACTCAGTGTCACTGTGCCCTTTCCATATTGTTTCCTCTACCCAGGAGTCTTGTCTGCTCGGACTTTACATGCGTCTTCATGTTCCTCTTCCTTGGCTTCCGCCAATAGCATTTCTTCAAAGAAGTCTGCATTGCCACACCCAGCTGGACTTATGTTCTCATAGCACCCCTGAGTACACCGACCCTCATAAGTAAAGGCAGGCTCAGAGCCACCTGCTATACTCTCTCTCCCTAGAACCCCAGGCTCACATCTCTGCCACCACCATGGCCACCCATGGCAGACATTCGGCCAAGCTTTGTTCAAGTGATATGAACACATTGATCTGTGGAAATAAGCCTTAAAAACAAGGTATTTATGGTTCCAAATGAATTTCAAGAAGATATAAATCAAAGTAAAATGGGCTTCCAGTATGAGAGTTAACCTCGAAGGACCACAGCTATAATAGGTTTTTATCTGCATTAAATATAGCTGGTCGGAGGAGACTTCACTTCTAGAAAGGAGACTGGGGACAAATTTGTCTCTAATTTTGGTTCCTGAAAAATAAATTAAGGCAATTATTACCTCAAGATTGCTAAACAGCACCCCGCTATCTCCTTTAAATTCCACATTAATACAACCCACACTGAGGAATTTGGAAAAAGTCAGCAGAGGACAGGTTTTCCTTCCTCGCAGGGATCCTTATGATTTATTGAACTTGAAATTGGTCATCAGATCTTCTTTGAAGAGTAGGAAGGGAGTCACAGTCCAGGTGTTTTGTAATGCCTGTGTGGACAGGTGCCAGATGGGTGGTCAGAGGGGTCAGCAGTGTTGGGCAGTGAGCTTCAACAGCCCCTGTAGGTGGCATTGAGGAAAGTGGGTAGAGAGTGAGAGCCTGGGGAAGTGATGGGCACGTTCTCTGTACATGGAACCTCCATCTTTGGGTCTCCTAGTAGACACTGAGTCTCTGGCTATTGGAAACCCTGTTCAACTAGGAAAGTTACCCTGGACTCTTGGAAACAAGAAGGTGACTGCCAGTAAGATCACAATGATCTTCCTTATTTTTAGAAGAAGTGTGTAATTACTTTCTTGTTGTGGGGGAAGGATGTTAGAGACAGACAACACTGAAGCTGCAAAGTAAGGGGAAGGGTCACATGGCCACAGTAGAAGTGCTGACCTAGCCTAGGATGGGGAAGGAGGGTCGTAGACAGAAGCTCAGTGGCAGTTCTGACCCCTGAGCCACTCACCCTGTCACTGTTCCTTTCAAGATGCCCTGGGCATATGCGTTTTTTTTTCAGTTATCTCTTGTACTATTCCTATTGAAAGTGGTCATTACCAGACTCATCCTAAGATGAAGGCACAGAAAGATGAGAGAAGGTGAAGGCCAGGTTGAGGCCTCTATCATGATCACAGGGATTACTGACATGTTACACCAGAGTCTGTGAGTCTGTGCTGCCTGGACTTACATCAACAGAGTAAACACATCAGCAGCAGCATGCTGCAGGGACTTCTCTGCACATCCCTCTGAAATAAAATTAAAAAAAAAAAAAAGAACTCCCTGACTTTGGGTGAGTTACAGGGTTTGGGGGTTAATGAGAACTTGGATGTTAGAAGAAGGAACATTAAGACCATGTTTGACCCAGGTCAGTGGTTGGAGTTTGACCCAAGTGACCAAATAATAAATAGGGAGGAGCTGCATCCTTGTAGGCAAGGGATGGGAATGTGACATTTAACCACACTCCTGCTGATGGCATAACCATGAAATTCATCTGCTCCCTGGCCCATCAAGGTAGAATAAAACAGTCTCTGAAGTGTTCTGTCTTCCATTGCTTCAACAAATCACCCAAGGCTGGAAACATTAAAGAGTTCTATTTGGTTTGTGATAGATAGGTAAAATATTTTTTAAAATTTTTTATTAATTTATTCTTGTTACATCTCAATGTTTATCCCATCCTTTGTATCCTCCCATTCTTCCCTCCCTCCCATTTTCCCATTATTCCCCTCCCCTATGACTGTTCCTGAGGGGGATTACCTCCCCCTGTATATGCTCATAGGGTATCAAGTCTCTTCTTGGTAACCTGCTGTCCTTCCTCTGAGTGCCACCAGGTCTTCCCCTCCAGGGGACATGGTCAAATGTGAGGCACCAGAGTACGTGAGAAAGTCATAAAATATTTTATGGATAGATAGATAGACAAATAATAGATAAATAAATGGGTAGGTAGATGAATAAATAGACAGATGATAGTTATGGAGGTAAATGGATGGATAGGCAGATAGGTGTCCATCACATGCTGAAAGAAAGCTGTGGCAGGTCCCAGCTAAATGAACACATAAGGAGAGCCATGAACTGAGCTCTAAGCTGTCTGCACACTGTGCAGAAGCCATAGGTTTGTAAAAGCAGACAGAAAAGGAAGGAGGAATGGACTCTACTATTGTTTCATAGGATTATAAGGGGTCAGTAAGCACAGAGTCACAAAGAAGAGTCAAGCCAGCAGATAGCTCCACCTTGATACATTTCCAGAGCCCACATTAACCTCTAGGTACCACTTGGCCATCAAAGCACACTCAGTATTCACAGAGGTAAGCCTACCCGAGGGCTATGGTACTGTGGCTGTGCACATCCCATAGGGCCATGGTTCTGGACACAAGGGAGGAGGAGCCTTTAGCGTGACGTTGGGCTGGCTCCTCCACTGGCTGCTGGGAGCATAGCTCCTATCTGCTCCTTCTCTTCAGATCTCTAGCAAGTACATGAGCAAAGCCAAATCCACTGTCAAAGGCAGACTAAAAAAGGTCTGGGCTTTTAAGGAGATAAGCTTGCAACTTTCCAGAGAAAAGATGCTTACAACCTAGAGACTTTGTCAGTAATTAGAAAAGGAAATCCCCAGCTCTCCCCAGATTACCTGGAAAAGCTACTGCTGTGATATGCAACCCAAAGATGGCTAGCAAGGACAGAGGGATGAAAGTAAATTACCTGCATGCATATATAGCAAAGGAGCCCCTGGCATTGCTAGCACACCCCTTTGCTACCTTTCTCCTCTCCTCCCATCATAGCCACTCTCTCCTCCCCTCCCTTTATCTTTCATTCTCTTCCTTTCCTTTCTGAGACCATATAGAGTTTAAGACAATACCTGTTGACACTTTAACTGTTGTCAATATGATTTACCACATCAAGACACTATAGTAGAAAATTTGTAAACCTGCATAAATAAATTCATCTGAATTGAAATAGTCTGATACCATTCCTGAACAAATGGGACATCAAACAATAACTCCTCCCCCCCTTTTTTGGTGGTGGGGAGTCAAACCTTGGGTTTTGCATTTGGTAGGCAAGTACTCTTCCATTGAGCAACACCCAAGCACTCCAACAGAAATAAGAACCATTATTCTATCAGTTACAATGAAGACAGGGTATGGAAAGCATGCAAGACATTTTAGTCTATTGAAACTTGGTAACAGGTTGGTTACCAGTGTGGGGGCAATGCCTTTCTTTTAAATGAGGTAGTTTAGACATAATGCACTCCAATAAATGTGGGGAGAGGATGGCCTCACTAGTATAATACATCTGATGGCAACCCTGATTATCTGGGCTCAGTCCCAGATGATGGAAGGAGAAAACCAATTCCTTCAAGTTGTCCATTGACTTACACATGTCCACATGTAGACACCCCTACACAACAAATAAGTTAATTACAAAAAAAAACAACCAATGGCAGTTATGCCAACTGGGTTGAAATAGGCTGAACATTAAGGAAGCAGCGATTAAGTCAGATCTAAAGGTGCAGAGGAGAAACGATGGAGTTACCAGAACCAGAGATGTATATATGCATACACTCTTATGCACATTCAGGCATACACAGGTACACCTACACTCACAAGAACTGGGTCTCCATGCATGTGATAGCCATGTATCTGATACTAATCAATGCCTGCAACTCCAGGGAACAGAGTGGCTGGCCTGGGAGTTCAAGGAATGCCTCTGAACTCTCCAGCTTTGCTGTGCAACCAGTTAGGTGCTGGCCAGAGCTGGGTAGAGAAAGGCAGCCTCTCCCAGTCCCATTGTACCTTCTATTCCCTCATCAGATTCCCCTATGAGCAGAATCTAATTTGAAGCCAGCTGGCAAGGGAGCCTAGAAAATTCAATCTACAGATGCTCAACTATAGCCTCTTGAAACCAGGTGAGGAGCTGTGGGCTTATATCAAAGAGGGGTTACCACTCAGCCTGCTAATCTACCTGAAGCCTGTGAGATTGCTGTAAACACTTTCTTTGCAGTCACGAGTAGGAAGCCATAGTTTTTATGTGCTGTGTTTAGACACCATGATAGAATAGGGTAAAAATCATAAGAGCATTGGAAAAAAGGTGTTGTCATTATTGGGAGATATGCTGCTGTTGTCTAAACAGTCTGTGGTACACTTCAGAAACCATTATTAAAATTAGTATGCACTTAGAAAGGCTTTGATATTAGTACAATAAAGGTAAAAGCATGCCCTGTTCTTTTTCTATAAATAAGCAATACTCAAAAATCTATCTTTTAAAGGTATTTACAAAGACAATCTAAAGTAGCTAGGAAGACATCCAAGTGTACATGCAGAGAAAAGGAGATGTTGTTGATGCAAAGCAGGGCACATCAATGGCAAGAGCAACTCAGACTTCCATGATGTCAAAGCTCCCTGAGCTAAGTGTATGGAAATCCTGGTTCTGGGAATGGGGGCCATAGTTCTAACACTGACAACGTGGAGAGTCAGGAATGGCCACCAGGTTCCTGAAGACATACTCACAACAGGATTTGATACTGTCATGAAGATAGGAAAGGGGTGGATGGAACAGCATGAAACAAACAACAGAACTTGGGAGTCATATAGAACCTAGCTCAAGGGAGAGAGGCAAGTATAGAAACCATCACGGTGTGGCTCAGGACAGCTGCTTAACCATGGAAGATGCAAAAGGAAGGAGACCTAAACCCTGCTTCATGATGCAGAAAACATCCTTTTTAGACTACTAAAGAATACGCAGAGGCAAAGCTGTAAGTATTTTAAAGGTCTGTGTGTGTCTAAGTGTGTCATTGTTGAGTGTATGTGCATGCAGTATCTGTGGAGGCCAGAAGAGAGAGCTAGAGTTAGAACTGTGAGCTGTGAGCTGACTGTTGTGGATACGGGTGCTGGGAACTGGAGTTGGGTCTTCCAGAAGAGCAACAAGTGCTCTCTAAGTATTTTAAAATAAAACATTATGGAAACCCTTGGACTGCTTAAAAATGGGACAGTAGTAAGCATAAAACACTTTAGGAGTAAAACCTTTTGTTTATAAAATGATGCCATTAAAGGTAGGAGAAAAGCCATAAAATGCATACGATATTTACAATGTGCCTGTCCCAGGAAGAAGTACACAGTGTGAACGTGACTCTAAATCTCCAGAAACCAGTGTGCCAACCAATGGGAAATCTGAAAACACAGGCAGAAAATAGGTAACACACATTTACAGTGATGGTCAAATCCATTGTTCACCAGGGAATGCAAATTAAAATGTCTGGTTTTTATATTCACCAGACAGATAAAACTTAAGACAGCAGACTTTGGCTAGCGTTCATGGAGCCTATTATTCTGTGGAGTCAATGCCCCCCTATGAGGGCACACCCAATCACTCTGGGAAGACAAAGAAATCCCAGCGAGTGTGGTGATCAGTATTTACACACCGGAAGAGCTCCTCGAAGATGTGAGACATGAATGTCCATCAGCACTGTAGACTATGTGTTAGTTCAACCTGTCACTGTAAAACTCTTGTCCCTCCTACCCAAGGCAAAGCCAGTGAGCCCACAGCTCCAGGTCCACTTGAGAACAGGTCCATATGGGAGGTGACCCAGTCATTAAAGCACTTAACTCAAAGTATGAGGACCTGAGTTCAGATACCCAGAACAGAGGGTAGAGTTGGTCTGTGTGCTGGACCTGGAGGCCTGTCTCCTAGATTTCTATC
Organism: Acomys russatus; assembly: GCF_903995435.1. NCBI lineage: Eukaryota > Metazoa > Chordata > Mammalia > Rodentia > Muridae > Acomys > Acomys russatus. The sequence goes on from NC_067153.1 coordinate 49,773,385, forward strand.
TGCTCCTCTTTCCTCTTGGGATGGCAGCTGGGGAGCATTCAAGCTGCCTCCCAGAGCACATCTTTCGGAGGCTGCCCCTGGGATGGTGGCTAAGGGCTCATTCTGCCTCCTGCTGTGTGGAATGAGCTTCCCAAGGGGACTTTGCATTTTTGCTATTGGTGCTGTGGTGCATGGTCCAGCATGGATCTCTGGACACCAGCCAGATTTGCAGGGATTTCACAGCCCTGTTCCAAGCATCATGGATGTTAAGGTGGCTGGTCTGGTCTGTGTTCTCTCTCTCTCTCTCTCTCTCTCTCTCTCTCTCTCTCTCTCTCTCTCCTCTCTCTCTCTCTCTCTCTCTCTCTCTCTCTCTCTCTCTCTCTCTCCCTCTCTCTCTCTCTCTCTCTCTCTCTCTCTCACCCTTGGCTATTACTATGAACTGCTGAGAGCAGAGGGGCTTTTTTCACAAGGGACCCTGCTTCCTCCATTGGGAACAAGGATAGCAAGCCCATATCTAGTGGATGGGTGGAGGAGGGGTTAGGGATAAACAACTATGGAGCCAAGTAGTCCTGACATACCAGTTGGCTGTGGTCACGCTGGGAAGAGGCTGTGCCAGTTCCAGTGTGAGACCCCTGCAAGAGTCTGCAAACCCAGTGTATCTGCCAAAAGCTCTCAGGAAATACATGCCATGTGTGGTCCCCTTCCCTCATTATTCCCCCTATGTGGGGAGAGGGGTGTCTTTGTCCCCTAGTCCTTTAATCTGTCAGCCACAGTGCTCAAAGCCTGGCTTTCTTCTTTTTTTCTGCCTTGCCCAAATCCTGTGGCTAGTCAGATCCAATCGGTTCTTTGAACTGGAATATTCTTTCAACCCTTGGGGCCATATTTGCAGTCCAGCAGTTTCAGAGACAAGTGCAGTGGTGCCTATCTGTAATCTAGACACGGGCCTTCGGGGTAAAAAAAGTCACACTTCCAAATTGCATTAATTGAAAACTCTGAAATTCCACACTGTTCAAGGAAGAGGTGCCTGGCCTGGTGCTGTAGGAAGGGAGCAGACCTTGGGAAGAACTGAGAGGGAATGGTTTGATGCTGGGGAAGCCCGTCACACAGTCCCGTTGTAGAACAAAGGACAACAGGAACTATTACAGCAGATTTTTATCTATTCGGAGCAGCAGGCCCCGCAGGGCCGCCTGATAAAGAGCAGTGGCTTTTCACGCATTGTGGAGTGTATGCTCAGAGGGGCCAAGCCTGTGTTTCTGCAATAATAGTCCATAATTGAGCACTCCCATTGAGGCAGGCAGCCTCTCCCTCATAATCCAGTTGCACAGAGTTTCCTTAGACTGTGTGGACAGCAAAGCTGCGAGGCCCCCAGAGACCTGAAGCCACTGGGCTGCTGTGATGTGCTCATCCTTCTCCATCGCACTGTATCTCTACACATCAGTCTGGGGAGCTGGTTGTCAGTGCAGCCCTTTTCAAGGGAAGGGGGTATGACAGGGTCCTCTATACAGACCCAAATGGGTTTTCTTAGAAAAATTACTTTCCATTGGCCAGGAGATATGCCTTCAGAGGCCATGATCAGCTAGTTGTTCATCAGGTCTTATTATTTGGGTACCTCATCCACTGATGGTCATACCACCCATCAAGGTCACAGGGGAACAGTGAGGATCAATGGCAAACAGAAACTTGGAGTGCCAACTCAACTGTCTTTGGCATAGACTGCCACAGCCATCATCAGAAGCTACCACTAAGACCTTCACAACAGCCCACTATATCCATTAAGCTTGTGGTGACCCTAGAAGGTCAAAGTTGTCTTCTATGACTCACCCAAACACACCATGATGCTACGTTGTATGGCCCAGGTAGAACAGATAAGGTAGCCCCCATTTTTTTCTCTGACAAGTAAGGGAGTCAGGCTCCCATCCATTGTGCTGGATGGGCGGGGGGTAAGGTCAAAGGTGAAAGGGTCCATCTAGTTAATTCCATTCAGGAGGAGAACCTGAAAGTGTGACAGTGTGGGTAGCACATGGACACTTTTCTTAGGACATGATCTCAGGTCAGAGAGCAAGCGACAGCCCTGTTACTAGGCCAGGCTAGGAGGAGCAGGCTCCCTCCATGTTGACTTCCCTCCCTTTTCTTTATGTTCTGTGCTCTCAGTCTCACTGACCCACAGAGGTTATCAGAACATGTGTGTGCCAGCTGAGTAAAGACTCACAAATGAGCCAGCCCAGAGCATTTGAGGGTGGATGGACGAAGGCTCCTCCTGAGGACAGAGAAGTGGTGCTGGGTTCTAAGGTCGCAGGAAATCAGACCCTCCCTCTGGGAGCATCATCAAATAGATGGCCCCTCCTTGATGGGACTCTTTTTATTTGTGGAAACTTCCCTCTCAGTGAGAGACAATAGGGTGGATCTTAAGAGGAGAAATCTCCATTGGCCACCACTGGGGCCATCTAGCTGTGTGTTGTCCCTAATTACCTCTAGGGCCTCTGTAGGTCAGTTAATCCCTTGCCACCCAGATGTCTGCTCTTTGGCACTGAGACCAGCTCCTTGTTTCTTTCCAAAGCGAGACCAGTTAATGCCCAGGGATCCATCAGCATAGCTAGGATGCAAACTGCATCTTCTAGTAGGTCCTCCAGGACCATTCTGGAGGACCAACATAAAAAAGCAATGTTAATTATCATATCTGTCAATTGTCAGAACACAAGTGAAGCAGATGCCACAAGAAGAAAATAGAACCCTGTCTGCATAGCACTCTGAGCTCAGCCTTTACTCCAGGAGTTGGCCTATATTGGCCAACAGCCATGGAGATCTGGATGTACTCCTGACTATATGCAATAGACCTCCCTAACTCTGGGCTTCATGTCTAAGAATTCAGCCAACCTCAAGTTGAAAATATACTTTCCTGTTTGTGTGTATGTGTGCGCCTGCAAGAGCATATGTGTACCATACGTACGAAGGGTCTCTCAGCCCAGGAAAGGGCTTTGGATCCCCTGGAACCAGAGTTGTGAGTCACTATGTGGATGTTGGAAACCAAACCTGGGTCTTCTGAAAGAGCTATAAGAGTCCTAACTGCTGAGTCATCTCTCTAGGTCCTGTGCTAGTTAGTTTAAGTCACACTGAGGTGACTCAAAGACTGTGTGAAGAGCCATAAGCTAAGTTCAGACACTGGAGCAGTCACAGCAAAGGTGTGAGGCATCTCATATGTGGAATCTCTGGGAGTCCTGGTACCTGGGAGGCCATATGCTTCTTACAGACAATCAGAAGTTGCCAAGGGGTAATACATCATGTGGCTACAGGCATAAGGGGGGAGGGTCGGCTGCACCCTACATTTCCAAAACTGTACTCCTGAGCTGCAAAGATCACATAGCAAGAAGTATACAGAAGACAAACTCAAAACCCATTACAACTGACCTCATCTGGCCTCTCTGGGTGAGTTTGACCAATCAGGAGCAAGGTCAAGGAGAAGAAATTTGTCCTGTGCCAGGTGGCTCAATTCCCCCTCTAAAGCTCCACCCAGCCTCATGCCAAACTTCAGATCTGCCTAAGACCTCATAATTGCCTGGGACCAGTCTTTGCACTGTTTACCTTTGTTGTTGTTGTATGTTACATGTATGCCTGTACCTGAGGAGGCCAGAAGGGGGCATCAGATTTTCTAGAGCTGGACTTAAAGGTGTTTGTGAGCCACACCGTGTTAGTGCTGGGGACCAAATTCTGGTTCTCAGAAGAAGGGGTGTGTACTCTTAATTGCTATGTCATCTCTTCAACCTTATTTCCACACATTTATTTGTATGTGTGTGTGTTTGTGTGTGTGTGTGTGTGTGTGTGTGTGTGTGTGTGTGTGTGTGTGTGTGTGTGTGTGTGGTGTTTAGGCACTCATACAGACATGTAGAGAAGATCTGAGGGCCACTTGCTGGAGTCAATTTTTGTCTTCTACCATTTGGAGCCTGTAGATTGAACTCAGATCTTCTAGCTAGGGATCAATTGTCTTTGCCTACTGAGCCATCTTGCTAGATCTACTGTATTGTTTCCTGTGTCCTGCTAGGTTCAGACTTCTGGTCTGCCATAGACCCCTCAGTTTTCCAGGGCTGATCTTTACAACTGTTTCTCTTAGCTAGTGCGTGTCACTCACCCTACTCCAACCCACCTACTGTTTCTCTGCTTCCTTACAAACTAGCAAGTTTCCGTCTTTGCCGCCATTGTGATCTAGTGAGCGGACCACAGTAGAGAAGTTTCTCCCAGAAAGATTACAAGGAAAGATGGAGTAGGCAGAGGAGAACCAGAGACAAAGAAAAAGAGCTTGTGAGGGAGGCCACACAAGGAGATCTCTCTGCCCAAGAGCTTTCAAGAGTGTCTTGCTCATGGTTCCTGGCTTCTTCCATTAAAACTAGTGCTGGGCAATCTTGGGTAATGGTATACCAGTGTTCTGGGACCTTTACCTCATTGTGAAGCCCCAGGATCTTCCAGAAGACCTGGACAGTGTCACAATCAACCAAGAGAAAGAAAGCATCTTATTCCCATTGGTGCAGGAGCTGGGAAAAGATCTGAAAAGGATTGGCACCTTCGCTGCCAATGCAGCCTTTGCATTTTCATCCCATCTCAACAGCAGCTAAGTAATTACACATGCACGAGTCAGTGTCCTAAAGTCCACGTGAGCCAGACCAGTTTCCAGCTGTGCCTTAGTTCGGAGGCTCACCAAGTACACACACAATTTCATGAAGACGTTCAGCAATTCAAAGTAAACTAGACCCCAGTCCCTAAGGCCCCATGTAGGGCAAATTCTGCTCCTCCTCCTCCGATGGCAGAAAGCCTGGAGACTGCTTAGAAGTTAAGCATGACATTTTCAGGTGAATTGTAAGAAGAAGATGTTTTTATTTTTCTATTTAAAACACGAGGAAAGCAGTTTCCCTGCAGGGTGTTTACATTTCCGAGCCAAAGAACACAAGCAAACCCTGCAAAATATCACTGAAAGTTTCTTCCAGGATGTTCATTAAAACTCGTGTTTGTATTATTACAGTCCTGTTATGTGTCAGCTCTGGGAGTAAGAAAGCCGTGGTCCTAAGTGACAACAAATGTGTGCTTTAGTCTTTTGGTGAGGAGAGAGAAGTATCTTCCAGATCCAAGGTCTCTGGGTCTGCCATTCACACTACTTAGCTTTGTGTGACATCTGGAGCTTCCAGCTGGTCCTCTTGTCCATCATGTGGGGAAGATTCAAGAATCCTATGACCCTGGGTAGGATCCTATGACATCTCCACAGCCTGGTTAGCACAACTAACTTTCACCAATGGGCACACCTTTCATCCTCACCAGGCCAGGGAAGACAGACTTCCCAGTCCCCAGCAGGAAGTAACACAGGACAGATGAATTTAGCGAGCTTCTGGTGGAGATAGATACAGCTTTTATTCATTTTGCTGGCTATGTCATTCATTCATTCATTCATTCATTCATTCATTCATATATTCATTCATTCATTTGAGTTTCTAAGTAGCAGTAGCAGACTTCCTCCTTGTATTTCCTGTTTCTTTCTTTCTCACATCCCCACTTTGTCTAGTTTAACCCAGGGGTTCCTTTTGCCTTACATAACTGTACACAGCATGTATTCTGTTACATTTCTCCTCTCCCCTCAAAGCCTCATCTTGTCATCTCTCAATAGGCTGCTTTTTGGTTCCCTGACCTACACACATTCACCCCCACACCGACACCGCTTCTAAAGGGCAGTATGTACCTCATGCTGAGAAACAGGGAGGTGATGTGGATGTGGCCCAAAGGCCTATCCATATGACGTTGGGGATGCCCTAGTTATTTTTAACTCTCAACTTGACACAGCCTAGCATCACTTGAGAGAGGCCTTAGTGGAAGTGTTGTCTCTACCAGTTTGGCCTGTGGCCATGTCTGTGAGTGATTGTTTTGACTGACATTGTTGTAGGAGGGCCCAGACCACTGTAGGTGTCACCATCCCTAGGCTTGTGGCCCTGGGCTCTTAAAAATTTTTAGTTAAACATGAATCAGAGAGCAAGCGAGCAAGCAGCCTTCCTCTCTGGTTTCTGCTTCAGGTACCTGCCTTGAGTTCCTGCTATGACTTCCCTCAATTAGGGACTAAGACCTGGCAGAGTAAACCAAACCTTTGCCCTCTCACTACATACTGAGAGAGAGAGGGGTGCTCTGCAGCTCATTATATACAGCAAGTCTGAACCCCAGAGTGGATATCGAGGACAGGGGTGGACCAGCGCAGGTACACATTCAGGTAGACGTCAATGGCAGGACCGCACAGAGAAGCTGAGGGATGCTCCAGGGCATAAGCAATGGAAAAGAGAGTGCATCCCCACTGGACCCTGGATTGAGTTCCCAGGCAGTATGTGATGGGATAATGAGTAGCCTGTGGGTGATACCCTGAAAAACTGCCAGTCTGCAAGGGTGTGTGTGTGTGTGTGTGTGTGTGTGTGTGTGTGTATGTGTGTGTGTGTGTGTGTGTGTGTGAGAGAGAGAGAGAGAGAGAGAGAGAGAGAGAGAGAGAGAGAGAGAGAGGTAGAGAGAGAGAGACAGAGAGACAGAGACAGAGGGACAGAGACAGAGAGAGACAAAGAGAGAGACAGAGAGACAGAGACAGAGACAGAGAGGATGCCCCCCATGATAGCCCACCCACCCAGAGGAAGGCAGCCACGTCAAGTCTCCTGACTGTGGGGCTCCTCAGACCAAAGACAGGCTCAACCAGTTCCCCTTGGCTCAGAACTCATGAAAACCCTCACTGAATGTTACCCCAGTCCCTGGACAACTTTGAAGCACCCCCTTGACTGATCAAGAAAGACATTGAAACTGGATGAGGTTTCAGAAAACCTTTTCGTGTGTATGGAAGGTCAAGGACAGCTGTGAGGGTGTCAGACCCAAAGTGAGGTCCTCCTCCTGTCCTCTCCCTCCTTCCATCTGTCCCTCCATCTCTCGGTCCCTACCTCCCTTCATCTTCTCAGGCCTCCCTTCTTCCTTTCTTCCTTCCCTTCTCTTTGCCTTTCTTCCTCATAACACTCCTCCCTGGCTTCCCACCTTCCTCCTTCCTCCTTTCTCCCTCCTTCTTTTTCTCTTTCTTGCTCCTTCCTAACTGTCCTCATCTCTCCTAACTTTCCTTCTCCCCTGCTTTCTTCCTTCCCTACCTCCTTCCTCATCCTTCCATCTGTCTCTCCTTCCCTATCCCCTTCCCTTCCTCCTTTTCTCCCAACCCTCTTCCATCCTGTTCTTTCTACTTATTTTTTTCTTTCTCTTCTTTTTTACCTTTGTTTTGCTCACAGGGAAGCCACACAGAAGAATATAGAAACAACACACACACACAGCCGTCTTGGTTGCAAGTCAGGCTCTCGACACTTCTCAAGCTGAGGCCTTCAATTATCTGAACTCCAGTTCCTATTCAGGGCCAACATACCCCAAGAGGTTGGGTGTATGAGTGATCCAAGATACAAAATCCACTCTGGGGCTCAGTGACTGTTATTTCCTGAACCCCGTATACTGTAGGCAGGATGCCTGTAGAGTGGGGGCCCACTTTCCTAGGAAGCAGCCAACAATGCAGGCAGGAGTTGAAGCAGACCTTCTGGGCAGAGACAGGACTGGGTTTTCCTGAGACCATGGCTTTCCAGAAGATGAGCTTCCTTCTCCGGGAGCTATGTCTCTACCCTCTACCGCAGCTGAACAAGCTTGACTCCAAAGCCTCCTTCCGACTTAAGCAAATGGATTTCCGTTTGGCACCTTGCAAATTCCTCCCTGGATTTAAACTTGGGAGTCGCTTGGCACAGTCCTTCTCTTAGAATAGTTTTCAAAGAGAGAAAATGCCTAAAGCAAGAAGTCTCCATTCCATGGTGTTTTCCTTTGCTTGCTCTCCCCTGGCAGGGAAGAATTGAACTTTCTTCCCAGGGCCTGCAGCTTTCTCCTTTAATGGAAAAAAAAACCCCACTTCCCACCACTCTTCCCTCCCGTGTCTTTATTCGTCCTACCCAGTAGATGAAAGCGAGTGATTTCCCCCAAGGTGTGGACACTAAAGAGGGGAGGCTCATGCCCTGCTCTGTGACTGTAACTGTGGAAGCAGAAGAAGGTGGGGTGAGAAGCTACAGATCCTCCTGAATTTGCAGAAAGTTCTGGGAGGAGCCTCCCAGGCATGTGATGGCTTCTGAGGACGTATGCTGCAGTGGTCATACACCTGCATGTGGCCAGGTTTTGGCTCAGTCTGAGAAAACTCCTTTATTACACTTAGTGCTGATGTTTAACTCTGGCAAACTGCTGGCATGAAGGGTAGGGTGGCTGTGTCACTGTGATCTCTGTCTTAGTCAACAAAGAAAGGGTGGTGATGGCCCTTTGCCTCTTCATGTCCTCCCAGTCAGGGACATTTCCAGCCTAAGGACAATGAATAGGAGCAGAGAAAACAACAACAACAACAACAACAAAACCCAAGGCTCTATCGGCCTCCAGCCCTGGGAGCTGACACTGCAGAACTTAAAAGGTCCCTCTCCATCTCTCCACATCACAGGCCCTTACTCTGACCAGCCTCCTCCTGCTCCAACTACCTAGGGCAGCTTGGTTGGTTACCATCTTAGGACTGGTGAGACTGAGAGGGGCTGGGCTTGGGACCAAGGGTCTCCAGGAGGAGGTGAGGACAGGGCAGTTCTCTAGACTACACAGAGAGTAACAGGTTGGCTCCTCCTTGGCTGCTATTGGCTTCTCTGTCTCAGCCAATACCAAGATGGAGTCCTAGACATTGCTCATAATGCTCCTTTTCTGTTCTCCACCCCTCTTTGTCCCTTCTTGTTCCTTCTATGTCTCATCTAGTCACTCCCAGCTTGGAAAACATCCCAAGGTTCAGACCTCTCCTCTTCTCCATATGACAATTCACATCTCCCCCACCCCAATGGTATCCAGGAACATCACCAATCCCTTGCATCCTACCCCACATCCAGATACCAAGATCCAAGGATGCTTTTATCTATACAATTGAAGAAACAGTATTCTCATGGAATCTGCACCTGTCCTCCCTCAGACTTTAGACCCTCATCACCTGACATGATGTCACTGCCCTGTAAGCTGGACCTGTGTTGTTCTAGGGATAATGAAGAGGAAGATAACAAAGTCTGTCCATGCTTAGCAGAGGATGCTCTGTTGAAATGTTTGGATGTGCGATCAGTTGACTCCAAAGATGTGGAATAAGAGGGAAGACAGAACTGGGCCACTGAACTCAGTTACATGACCGGAACTATTGCCTATCTGCAGAGATTACCAAATTTGACTATCCCAACCATAGGTCTTTCTTCCCCTCTCCGTCTTATCTCCTTCCTCCTTTCTTCCATTATCTCCTTCTTTGTTTTTTTCTCCTTCTTCCTACTCATTCCCTTTCTTATTCTCTTCCATTCTCCTATCCGTCTTCTTTTCTCTTGTCTCTTCTTCCATTCTTCTCTCCATTACCTCCTCCTTCCGTCTCTCTCTCTCTCTCTCTCTCTCTCTCTCTCTCTCTCTCTCTCTCTCTCTCTCTCTCGGTCTCTTGGTGTTTTTGAGACAGGGTTTCTCTGTGTACCCTTGGCTGTCCTGGACTCACTTTGTAGACCAGGCTGGCCTCGAACTCACAGCAATCCACCAGCCTCTGCCTCCCAAGTGCTGGGATTAAAGACGTGTGTCACCATGCCCGGTTTCTTCTCTCTTTCTTGAGAGAAAGTCTTTGGTGGTGTCAGCCTCACCCTCACTTCATTCCTCATTCTCACTGCATTGGTGGTGCCTGCATGGAATGTGCTCAGTGATGTGGGATATAAGCCCTGTTGGCATGGCCACCCCAAGACACCTCTTCAGGAATCTGCCATATATGGTCGGGGAGGGAACTTCTCAATTTGCAACATTAAGTGGAAGGAAAGCCTTTGCCCAGAAAGTGTGGTACAAAGGAGGAGAGTACAGAAGGTCCCTGGGGGTGGGGGGGGGCGGCTTCTGTTTTCATCAAATCCTAACCACATACTCACCCACATGCATGCACACACATGTGCGCTTATGTACCCTCACTCACATACCTGCATGTATTCACAGTCACATACATGCACACACTCACATACTCACGCAGATACACATGCTCACACATATTCATGCATACCCACTCCCTCCTGTACACACACACACACACACACACACACACACACACGCTGTCACACATGCACAGATACATACATTCACACATACACAGGCACATATTCACACATGGACACACATCTCTGTGATGAATTAACTGGGAAAAGAACTACCCAGGTGGGTGTCCCGTGTAGTAATTGCAATCTGGTATTTTTCAACTTCGGTCCCTTAGGGAAACAGGTTGACACCTCAGCTAGTACTCTGTGATTCCTGAGCACTGCCCCAAAGTGACCTTGTTCAACACCCACTGTGCTGTGAGTTGCTGCAATTTACTTCCACGTTAAAGTGCAGTGCAAACCACAGGGTTAGTCAGGGACAAGCCTCAGAAACATCAGACCCATGGCTCAGGTTGGGATTTACACTGTTGGGGCCAGGGATTGACAGAGCATCTGGTCATAGGCTGAGATATGGTGCCCCGACACAGTTCTCAAGGAAGACTCTCACTCTCAGGGATGTGATGAGTCCATCTTAGGATGACCAAGAGAAGGATAAATGCTACATGAAGTAAATGAGTATACACAAGGCAACATTAAGTGTCAGAATAGCAAAATAAATAAAAGGTAGAGATGTAAATATGTGTACATATATACATGCATGCATACATATATGCATATATCTACGTATACATACACATATCTGTATCTGTATGTATTAATATCTATATATCTATCTGTATCTATCTATATAGCTATATCTCATCTGTCTATATCTATATTTATATTCCTTTCCCAGTTAATTCATTTTGGAGATGTGTGTGCATGTGTGAGTATCTGAATGTGGATCTAGAGCTAGATTAAATATAGATATAGATGTAGATGATATAGATATAAAAATATAATCTTATTGAGTATTCCCACATCCCAGAGTTGCCTAGGGGATCTGGTTTTTCTGACACAGTGGAGTGGCCCTCTGGTTGGTGACAGTGGTGGTGGAAACTTGTCTGAGCACAGATGGTTATAACGTGAAGTTAGTGGAGACTGGAAAGAGTCAGTATCCATTACAGAAAATCCCATTGAATGCATTACAACATGCTCTACACATGCATACTGGGTTGCTAGACCTGTGACTGGGGACCCTGTAATACTATCATAGCAGGGTATCCCTGCTGCTCCCACAGGGACAATCCACCAGCCTGTGCTAGCCTGCATTGGCATCATAACACACAGAATGAAGATCTGAGGGGGCTGGGATTTGATTTGGCTCTCATGCTTTCCTCTCCCATCATGCTTTGCTCCACCGTCAATGCTTCTCCATTGATGCTACTTGCAGACTGATTTGCTGAAGGCAAGACATTCCAAGTAAACAATCAAGGTGAATTTACAAACAAGCTTTGGTATGGATTGAGCTTCATGGATCTGCAGGGTTTCTGGTCTGGCTGCAAAACCTTAGAATCTTGCCAGTTGTGTATAGACACACGACGTCTTTGCTGGTGGAGTAATAAAATGGTAGAACCATTTTTCTTCCTGTACAATGTCTTTGTAACACAGGCCTGCTCTCGTGTTTCTATTCTTTGCCTTCAGACAAGAGCTAGTGGCTGGAATCCCAAAGACAAATGCCCCCAAGGACATGACATGGATCTGTCATAGCAGCTCCTCATTTTCAGTAGCATTTTCCTTGCCCCAGCTCCCTTCTGATTTAAAAGAGACACAGCCTTTGACCAGGGAGACTTTGGCCTTCCTCATTTTCTCCCACCAGGGAACTTTGCAGTTGTTCTCTGTGGAGACAGAAAGACAGGAACACTCAAAAACCACAAGCCTTCCTCTGAGTGGCTATAGCAAGGCAGAACCTGTGTGAAGTTCTGTATACAGGGGTTGAACATGAACCAGAATTTGTGAAGCCACATTTGAAACAACTCAGCAAGTAGTTGCGACCTTGAATCTTCCAGATACTTGAGTTCCAAGAATGAAAATGAAGATACTTGTCCCGCCCAGTGGACAAGCCAATTGCTTCTGTGGCAAATATTCAAGGGACATTCCTCGGAGAAGTCCTCAGTCCTGGGGCCAGACAGATCCCAGAGTGCTTCCCCAGTTGATGATAGGAGACCCAGCAAGGAACATGGACACCTCCAAACAGTTCTGGCTCAGATCTGAGAACCCAGCAGCAAGGACCGTGTTCTACCATGTGTGCTTGCTTCTGATCCTACAGGTGAATGACCTGGCCTGAGTGGCCTGCAGAAAGCAAACATGTCTAAGGAAAGAGATACTGGGATCAAAGAGTGGAAGGGTGCATTTGCGGGATGCACTAAAACCATAAAGCAAGGAGCTGCTGCTGCTCAGCAACCTCAGCAGCTTCTTCACAGTGCCCCTGCCACATGCAGTCCCTGTTCAGAGTCTGAACTGACCCAGAGGAGATAATTACCCATAACACCTAGCACCAGCTCTTTTCTCTTCAAACCATGATGACATTAAACATGGAGTAACCCAGATGGGCGTCTGTTGGTGACTAGGGTTCTCCCAGTACCATTAACACCCACCTATTCCAAAGCCAAGCTGGAGCACAGCTGACTCTCCTTTGAGATGTTATGTGCTGTTGCCCTGGAGACGCTCCTCCGCCCCGCCCCCACCGCCACTCCTTGGTTTTAAGCTTAATTCTGCAAAAACATGCAATTCAGCTGGCAGGAGCTTTCAGATTTAAATATAGAGATTAGATTAAATTGGCATTGAAGTGGTGTTTGAATCGAAAGAGCAAGAAATGAATAAACTCTGGGCATGTTAAGGAACAGTGCTGGGGAGTGAGGCTAAGCTGGGCACTTTCTTCAATATCAAGTGCAGCTCTGTTGGGCATTAGTTTTTATACTTTTCCTAGCATGGGTACTAAGACCCGTTTAGGTGAAGAACTGGTTTGGGTTGACTCAGAGCTCAGCTTGTAAAGCACAAGTTTTCTTTTCAGCTGGTATTTGGGGCACAGAAAACTAATTCATCTCTCCTTGCCTGCATCCTTGAACTTGGGACTGGCTTAGGACATGTTTTGGCCAATAACTGAAGCAGAAATAATGTGTGAATCCTCACCCAGATCTCATATGATCATAAACACTTCAGCAGACATCAGCCAGCCCCAGGAGGAAAAGGGTTGTATGGGCCAACTGTTCTTCAACCTCAAGGCTACAGTCATCTGAATAGGGCTACCAAATGCCACTGTGGAATGCATTTGGTAGCCAGGCCTCTGAGAACTGCCTAGCTGACTGTAGACTTTCAGTTTTGGGGTGTCTTTCACATCAGGAGCTGACTGCTTTGTGGGCCACCAAAAGAGATTTAGATCATCTTGGCTGGCTAGAAGTAGTTGGAGGGAGCTCTTACTTTGAATCTTTATTTAGGACATAGAATGGTTTCTTTCTTCTTTTTTTTTTTTTTATTAACTTATTCTTGTTACATCTCAATGTTTATCCCATCCCTTGTATCCTCCCATTCCTCCCCCCCCCCCCATTTTCCCATTATTCCCCTCCCCTATGACTGTTCCTGAGGGGGATTACATCCCCCTATATATTCTCAAGGGTATCAAGTCTCTTCTTGGCTACTTGCTGTCCTTCCTCTGAGTGCCACCAGGTCTCCCCCTCCAGGGGACATGGTCAAATGTGAGGCACCAGAGTACGTGAGAAAGTCATATCACACTCTCCACTCAACTGTGGAGAATATTCTGACCATTGGCTAGATCTGGGAAGGGGTTTAAAGTTTACCTCCTGTATTGTCTTAATCAGTGAGACCTGCCTCCTGTGTGCATCTGTGGATTTCACACCAGTTCATCCTGTGAGTGCGGCCCCCTCTGGTCTCTCTCAGAATTTCAGAGGGTAGAGGGCTCCTGAAAGTCAAGACCTCAGAGTCTATGATCTAAGGAACTGGGAGATTCTATCCAGCCCTGGCTTTCCTGAACTGGGGTGGGAATTGGACCATAGGTCAGGTGCAAGACTTCAATATTACTTAATGAGCAACCTGGGTGTTCTGGTCTAGGTCATGGTCACTCACTTGATGTTGGCAATGATATTTAGGAGAAGACACAGTGACAAGCACAAGCCATATGCTAGTGACTTATGCCGCTCCTCTGACTATGGTCACAGGTTACAAGTAGAAAGAAGGCCAGCTGGGAACAGTTGGAGATATAGTTACTTATTCTAACTGTAAATGTATTTGGATAGTCTTTGGTTGTAAAACACCTACAAAAGGGGATCACTGTCCTGAGCCCCACTCTCCTCTGTCAATTATTCAGCTCCAAGTGGCAACCATTTTTTCCATGACACTGATGGTGGTATGTCCTATATGGGAAAATACCCATGCATAAACCTGGGTACATATTGAGATAATACACATCCCAATACCTGGAAGACATAGTCATCTTCCATTCATGAGGCAGCTTCCATGCACAGGGCTAGGTGACATCACAGAACGATTCAAGTTCCAGGGTTCAGTTGGCTTCTCCGAAGGCTTAAATTAAACACAATGCCTGCACTCTTCCGTTCTACACTAGGTTCTGTCTCCTTCTATGGAAACAAGACACTTCATAACGAGAACACAGTGTCTGAGAATCACAGTGTCTGAGATTGCCCTTGGAGTCTCAGAGAAGCACCTGAAAGCTCAGAAGGGTGCTTTGGCTCTTGTACTAGTGAACTTCACACTTATGGGGTACTCAGGGCATCAGGCACTGCCTATCTGTAATCTCATCCAATCACTCAACAGCTCTTCAAGGCAGATGGTGCCCTCCCACCTAAAGATGACAGCACAGGGACTCTGAAGGAACAGAGCCCTGCTGAGGTCAAGAGCAGAAGTGAAGGACCCAGGTTTCAACCCTAATAAAGAGAAGAGAAGCCCTCATTAGCATTAGACTGTCATTGGGAATTAATTCACAACATAGTTCCTTTCCTGAAAGAAAAAAAAAAAAAACCTGCTCTGACATCTTTCTCAGAGTATGACGGGGCTGTCGCCAACAGACAGCACATCCCATTGGCACAGTTCTTGGCAAACAACCAACCAGGCATGCATGGGGTTTTTAGAATCCAAAAAAAAAAAAAAAAAAAAAAAAAAAGGCATCTCCAAATGATTTGGTAAAGCACATTTTTTGAAGATCGAGTGTGCTTTATGAGGGTGAATGCGCTGAGCTAATGTTCAGGGACAGCCACCTACCATCTGCCATAGGGGAGCCCGTGCCAGCCAGTAGGCTGACATGAATGTCAGTGACATGCAAGGAAGCAGCTCAGAATAATCCTACGGTTACATACAAGCACTGTGCATTTCCGCATTGGCCACCAGGATGCCTGAATGTGCTTCTCGCAACTTCCTGGGGGAGTCCTGGGAGGCCCAGAGAGGTTGGAGCATGTGTAGTTCACATGGGGCACTCCTACTTTGCAGTTATATTTATATTATTGGCGAGTGGCAGAACAGTCAGCCCTAATTACTGCTTGGATGAGCGGCTTGCTGTTGTCATTACGACAAAAGTAGCCTACTGCTAATTCTATGATTAATTACAAAAAGCTCCCTCTCACACTGCACCTGCTACTCAGGATGCCTGGGATGAGTGACCATGCTCCCCATCTCAGCTCCTAAGAACTGAGAACCTGCTGTCTGCCTGTAGTTGCAGTGATGGGATGGCACTACTTGGTATGAGCTTTCTGACCCAGCAAAAGCGCCTGGCAACTTGCAGTTTCCCTGCCCAGAGCCTGAAGAGTGTTTCCTACCCAGCAAGGTAACAAACAGGGCATGCTTGGGCTCAGGCAATATGCTGTGCGTTGGTTTTGCTGTGATTTTGCTGTTCTATGTTGAGTCAGTGCTGTGTGCAAGACCATGTGCTTTGTGTTGAGGGCATGCAGAGAACCAACAGAAATGCTGGTCTCATGGTGGGGTGGATGGAGTTAAACAGGGTGATGTGTCATGTGCACAGAACAGCACTTCACCAGGCCTCAGCAAAGTCTAGCTGACAGATGGATAATACCTCTCTGAGACTCACTTGTTTTTTATTTTTATTTTTATTTTTATTATTTTTTGGCCAGTGCTGACCAGCTGCTCTTTGCGTGGGGGGTAGGGTACAGATAGGGGGTGGGACAGTGTCTAACTCTCCCCTCCTTGCAGGTGGGCTGGCATCAGTGATTTAGTGGACCAGCAAGATGTGGAGGAAGTAACCTGCCAAGCATCGCAAGGTTGCTCAAACTCCAATCCACAAGCCTGATTCCCTTGCCTTGATCCTGGAGAGTCTAGCAATGAGCCCTAGGTGGAAAACCCACCAATTCCAGCTGAGCTGCCAGCCAGCAATAGAATGGGTGCCTTTGGTGGTGGTCCAGGGGATTTTCAATTAACTCCCTATATCCCCAAGCAATGGACTGCATTTGAGGGGAGCCTGGCAGGGCAGGGGAAGGCAAGCAGCCCCAGAGACCGTTGGAGGCCACCCAGAGTGAGGGCTTGACTGAATGTTCAGCTGGTCTGAGTGGTTGAATGCTTTGGGTTGAGTCTCGTGCAGGTGAGCCCTGCTCTGTCTCTCTGCCTCGCATCCTGACCTCCCCATCATCAGTTTCTCACTTTCAGAGAAGAGGTATGGCAGACACAAGCTGCAGAGGTCATTGTGGAGAGGTGTCAAGTATGATGATGACCAGGCAGAGATGTAGTCATTGTGGTGGTAGCCTCGATGTCCCAGCCATGAAAGCTGAGGCACACTGCACCTTTGGAGGACAGACAGGATATGTTTCTTAGCCTGGATGTAGGAGAGGGATTAGGAGACACTGGTTGGGCAAGGCTTAGTTCAGCCTGATCATTTCTGAACTCCTTCTAATGGCAGACATGATGTTTTCAAGTAAGGATTGACTTGCAAGATTGTTACCTGAGCCAAGAGCACTCCATTGAGACATATACCGCCAGGCAGTTGGACCTGTTGTCACCTTCTGACTACGTCCTCCCACGGAGGGAGAATGACAGGCAAACTCCCCTCTGGGTACCCTATAATATGGGCTTTGTACTTTCCAGAGCCTCCCAAGTGGCCAGACTGCCATGAAGAGCTGCTTGCAGAGGCCACATGTTCTTCAGGCTTGTATCCAGGAATGAGGCATCCCAGAGCCATGCCAGGCAGGGGAGGAAGGAGGTAGAGATTCTAGCAAGTCCTGGTCTACACCACCAAAACCCCAAAACAGAGTCAGCACTTTGACATTTGATAATGGTGTGTTAGGAAGAGCGCTTTGCCCCATTTCATTCTTACCCATCAGCCTTCAGGCTGAAGAGGCCATATCTAGAGAGAAGTTGCACCCAACTTTCAGTACACGACCTCCTGGGGAGGGCCAAGAGAGTGGTGAGACAGAAGGAGGCACTTTGTTTGTAGAAAGGCACTTTTCTCTACAGGGTGGCCTTGCAGAGCTCTGTCCATAAAATAGAGAGGCAAGAGAAGAGACCTTCTGAGCCATCTTGTCAGCACAGGGGTCCTCTCCCAGATCCCCCATGCCACCCCTGTAGACTTTCCACTCCCTCTTCAGCCAGTACTGGGTCAATGGCTGCTAGCCCTGTGTCCATGTGGGCTCTTCTTGTCTTAGGTGGTTGCTCGTATGTTCTCCCAACTTCCATGAGTTTTCCTGCTCAGGGAAGACTGATCTGGATGCTGATCAGGCTCTAGAGGCTTCTCTCCTCCCAGGACAGGGCTCTTGGACTAGCTGATCACACAAGAAGTGGTATGGCCCAAACGCATCAGAGCTCCCTTCCTCATCAGTTCCCTTGCCACAAGGAAGAAGGCATGAGCTATGCAATCCATCCTGGGAGCTAGATTTTCACCCCACACTGCTGCTCACTGAATTCCAGGACAGGGAGAAAGACTCCAGCCAAGAACCAAGCCATCCAATTGTTTCAGGGTCAGCCTGACCCGGGGAGGGCCAGTGAGCAGAGGTGCATCAGGAAATCCTCACTCAGGAGCTGAGTCCCACTTATCAGCCTCTGCAGACAAGTGTGCCCAGCTGTGAGCTCCAAAGGTCACTTTCCCCCAGATGTCAAACAGGGAAACTATAGCTGTCACAGTCTCCACCTGTCAGGGGGTTGGGGGAAGACAAGACATGGCAGACATGTGGTCTCAGGGAGGAACTGGCAAAGGAGAGAAGAACAGAAAAGAGGAGAGAAGATAGCTTAGAGAGAGAAGGCTCCCTGCCTGCCCAGACCATAAGATGCAGGTAATTGCAGCTATAATTAAAGCACTTTCAGTAATAACTGACTTCTACATTTGTCAAACACTGCATGAAGTGGGTTTGAGTATTGTCATAAAGTGAGGGAAAATAAAGAAATGCTCAACTGTTTATTAAACTCGAGAATGTTCTAATACCAAGGTAAGTAATTTCAAGACAAATAAAATCAACTATTGGATGAGCAAACATTTCCTATTCACAGAGGAAGAAAAGTGGGCAATTGAGTAAATTCAACCCAATACAAGGGCTATGTCCAAAGAAAAGGCAAGAGGGACCCCATGCCTGCTGGTATGGAGCTTTATTAACCATTTGTTAAATGGTTGATGAGGTAAGGGCCAGTGTGGAATATATTAGATTCTGCACGCTGATCCAGTAAGTAGAATACAGGATGAATGAGTCAACAGAACACCAATCCTGGAAACAGGACACAGGACAAATGTCCGGACAGGATGACTGTGTGAGTGAAAATACAAAATGCTCCAGAGGCAGCAACAAGGACCAAACTGTAAAAGATTACAGCGCTTAGGAGTAGCCCAGGTTCCAGGACTGAATTTAACAGCAGCTGTTAACACCCGCCCACTTGACAGTCTTCTCTGCCTGCCAGCTCCAGAGAGCATGGGACAGAGGCTAGCTGACATCATGTTCCTATAAGCCAACAGTCTTACTGCAATATTAGACATTGTGTGTGTGTGTGTGTGTGTGTGTGTGTGTGTGTGTGTGTGTGTGCGCGCACGCACGCGCGCACCACACCATTCATATGACACATATAGACAACACACACACACACCACAGATCCTACATCAACATGACATCCACAGATCACATCACATATGCACACCACCTTACACACACATAGAACCTCTCAGTGAGCCCCACGGTGAGCATTCATGTGGCTCAGCTCTGCACTCAAATGAGGTACACCACAGAGGTGACCACAGACAGAGTCCCGCTGCAGACACATGCTCACCGCTATCCTCTCTTTGGCTCTTAGAGCCCAGGGGTTTTCAATGTATACCTGGATGAGAGCAGAGGGAGGAAAACCCACGGCTCAGCTCCAATCCCTCTGAAGGGACGAATATAAAGAACAATATGCCTGGGGCTGTCACTAGGGAGGCATCTCTGCAATTCTTTAAACTTTATCCCTAGCCTGGCATCAGCATGTGAGCTGGTCTAGTTCCTCTTCCACACTCCGGCCCCTTGGAAGGAAACTCCTTCTCCAGAGTCAAGCCAGCAACCCAAGTGTCACTGTTAAAGGCTCAAGTTCAACCAGGAGGTACCCATTGTATTCCAGGTTTCCATGGCCACCTGAAGAGGTGGCACCACAATTTCTATTAAGCACACAAAAAAGCCCTGGCCCTAAAGTCAGATGATTGAGCTAAATCCTTAAAGCTGTGAAGCTGAACCATATGATCTTGCCAACTATTCAACTATTTTTGGACCTACCTAAATAACAACTTCATGCAATTCAAGCCAGGAAGAAAGGGACAGAGCCAAGATTCAGGCTCGGATTTTCTGAATATTGAAGTTAACCCTTAATGAGTATATAACTAATGTTCCTACAGTGGCTATCTCCAATTCCACACTCAGCCCCTACGTCTTCCAGACCTACATCATTGGAGTGTCTCAAAGCCCCTCAAGTGCAGACTGAGGACGGTGCAGACCCTGGCATGGCAGGTAAGCCAGCCCAGCTCTTCAGACCACACTTTGCTGTAGTAGGGATGGGTGAAGGAATAGAAGACCCAGTTCCCAACAGTTGTGATTCCTCATGGATTAAGACGGATTGTCTCCTAATATTTATCAAATTGCCACTTACAAGTGTGCAACTGGGGCCAGGATCACACACTGTGAGAGAGGGAGCTGGGGTTGGGGATACCCATGACAGTCTTTGAGTTTTTGTTCTTGATCCCCATTCCACAGGACCTTCTCAACTCACAGCCCAGGCTCTTTGATGGCCAAGAGACTATTTTTTTCTAAGAAGGGAGTGACCATTCTTCACCAGCACTAGCTCCCGGAGGAGCTCAGGACCCCAGCTATGCCACTGACATTGGCTTTCTCTGCTCCTCAGCTCCAGAAGCATCTATTATGCACACTGCACTCTATCTTCCTTAAATGTGGCCTGGCTTCTAAAAGACTCAATGGCAAATGCTTCCTGCAATCAACATTGACCTTATCACATCTCAGGAATGATGTGCATGAAAGCCAGTCTAATCCTGTGCCTACAGAAATGGCCTGCTCGACACAGAGACGTGACAGTCCCAAGCCTGACAAGCAACTTTGAATGTAATATCTGTGAATACTGTGATAATTGTTTGTTTATGCCACCTTGGGAGATGACATCTGCAGCCCAGGCATATCCAAACACTGTGGATATGTGTGATGAGGTTCCCACAGGTTACTTATAAATTATTCATAAGAATGCAGCCCCGGAAGCTGAAAAGGTGAATGGGGAAAATTTCCGGCAGACTTCCTTGTCTGAAAGTCTTCAGTTTCAGGGAAGATGTGTGGGGTCCTCAATCAGGATTATATGGAGATAACTCCCCCACAAATCTTATCATTGTTGAACCAAGACCACTGGATATATGCCTGTCAATGTGCAGTTCCCTCATCTTAAGGAAGAAGCTGTTGACAAGTATAAATGAGAATAAAGTACATTTGTCATCTCTATTTTTTTCATTATCCTCATCACCCTTACCACCCTAATCATAGCAATCACCATCCTGTATTCATCCTCATCATCACCACCATCATCATCACCACCCTCAAACATCATCACCATCTTCATCTGTGTCAGCATTGCTATCATCATCATCATGATGACCATCAACATCACACCACCACAATCATCAATGCCACTATAGTCACCAAGATCATCACAATTACCAGCATCAGCATCACCAGCATTAACCTGCAGGGGTAGGTGACATATCTGCTCTTATTGTCCCTTCAGTTAATATTTGCTGAAAGAAAGGAAGGATGTCCCATCATTACCTCAGACATGAGACACTTTTTTTTCCTATTGGAAATGCTCTTGCAGCTGTGTCAAGATGCATCACTTAGCTTAGCATTAGAGCGTCAGGGCACCCATTGAGGCTTTCTTTATCTGTGTCTATATAGAAGTGTCAGCATAGAGCCTTCTCCAGACATCATAGCAGGGTCCAGTCTGACTTTACTGCCTCAGTGGGGAGCATCACAGTGTTCCTGGACACAACCACTCTTTTGCTCTCCCCAGTACCCTAGGCTGAGACCCAACACACTGACACAGCTAGGAGTTTTCTCAAATGAACAAAGAAAGTGATGCATAGCACTTAGGGTACATAGCATTTAGGATGCTGAAGCAAAAAAGCAAGAGTTCAGGCTGCCTCAGCTACACAAGCTATCTCAAAAAAAGAAATAGAAAATGGGGTCATGCAAAGGTTGTCTCTTTCTGGTTATTTACTGGGAGCATGCCTTGGAAGGGGGGACAGTTGTAAAAGACACAGAGATCCAAGGGGAAGTGCCTGAAAGAGCAACAGTGGGTACCCCTTCCCTAGCACCTGAGGAACTAAGGAGCCTGTGAGTTCTGTTGGAAGTTTCTCAGCTACGCTATAGACGGGCAGGTTAGCCCGTGGCAGCATTTGTGCCCTGGAGACCCTATGCTCCCACGTAACTTTCTTGCAGTGTGCCTGTGCAACCTACCTCTCATCCTTATGCCTGAGGATGGGAGACCAGATGATGGGAGATGGGGGATCTGGACACAGTGTTGACCATGACTTCCAGGTGCTAACGATGACTAACCACCTGACGTCACCAGGCATATAGCCTCAGCTCCACATGGAAGGTTCCAGAAACTCACCCTTGGTCATTCCACAACTAGCCTAAAATTCAGTAATAGATAGAGGCAGGATCCAAGGGGACTTATGAATGGAACAGAACCCCAAGAAACTACCAAGAGCACCCACATGAGGGCCCTAAGAGCCACTTACGGGTGCTGGAATGACCAT
This sequence comes from Acomys russatus, assembly GCF_903995435.1. Taxonomy (NCBI): domain Eukaryota; kingdom Metazoa; phylum Chordata; class Mammalia; order Rodentia; family Muridae; genus Acomys; species Acomys russatus. Next base: position 49,795,606 of record NC_067153.1, read on the forward strand.
AATGAAAGACTCATTCCTGCCAGGTAGATGGGAGTTCGTGGGGGCCCACCACCATCTTCATAGACTACATAGGCAGCCTCACATACATGCAGTGAGAGTCACACTGAAGTCCCAAAGTCACCAGGAGATCTTAGACAGTCCTGAGGTGATGGTTGCCTTGCAGAGGACTCCCAATACCTCCTCTACTGTTCAATAGAGCAGAGGGGACAAGTTTTGCCATGTGCCAGGGCCATGGCGGGGAGGAGCCCCTACCTGCCAGAAAGCATATCTCTATGAAGCTGGAGGAAGCAAGTGCTGAGCCTCTGATGGACAGCGATGATGAGAGGGAGAGATCCCATATTCTCCATCCTGCAAGACACAGAACAAAGGACCTTTCAGAAACAGGTGACAAATGCTAAAAGCTCAGCCATCCCAGAGCATGAGGAACAATGGAGACATATCTCATGGGACCGAGACAAGGCATGACAGCAAGGAAGGGTGCTGCTGCCACCACCAAGGCCTGATTGACTGAAGAGGAGGACTGGCAGCCTCCAGGAGGGGCTGCTGCAGCCCAGTAGCTTGCGATAGGGACTTCAGCACTGGAGGCGGAGCCCTGAGCAAACGGGGTGCATTAGGAACTTTGGCAATGCCATGCAAGAGCAGCAGCCAACACCCCCTGACAGGGCAACCCCTGGAAGCTCAGAGAGGGAGGAGAGCAGAAGCCTGGACCGGCTCAGCATGAGGGGACATGGGATCTTCCTACCACTTCAGCAGGGGAAGTGTCTCCATTAGGTTTTCTACAGCTATAACACCATGACGATGGCAACTCTTGTAAAGGCTAACATTTAGTTAGGGCCGGCTTACAGTTTCAGAGGTCTAGTTCATTATCGTCATGGTGGGGGGTGTGGGGCACACAGGCAGATGTGCTGCTAGAGAGGTAGGTGAGAGTTCTAGATCTGGATCCACAGGCAGCGGGAAGACAGAGTGACACTGGGTTGAGCTTCTAAAACCTCAAAGTCTACCTACCACCAGTGACTTCCTTCCTCCAACAAGGCCACACCTATGCCAACGAAGCCACTTTTCCTAATTATTTGAAATGATGCCACTCCCTAGGAGCCTCTGGGGGGGGGGCATTTTTATTCAAACCACCACAGGAGGGGAGCAGAGATCCTCCAGCAAAAAGTGGCAACTCAGAAGATAACAATTCAGGTTTTAACTCAAATAGAGTCTGCCCTCTCCACAGACAGAGTGATAACTATGACAGTTAATGTCCTATGGAAAGATTTATGCCAGGGGCCATAGAGACCAGCACCTGGCACCGGGCCATGAGAATTTCAGTTGGCCACAAATTTTCTGCTGACTTCTAGTACAACAATTCATGGTGGGAGGAGTTCCAAAGGTTGCCTTCTGACCTCCACAAATGCACAGTGCATGCCTGCGTGAGTGCACGCGCGCACACACACACACACACACACACACACACACACACACACACACACACACCAATAAATACAAAAAATTAAGTGAAACTTTTGAACAGAAAGCTCACCACAGAAGTTACATAAATAGTTAATAAAAATAGTCAATATTTGCAGCCACCAGAAAATGAAACAAACAAACAAACAAACAAAAAACAAAAAAAAACAACCTCAGGACATGTAACTTAAAATTCCCACAAAGGTAAACAAAGGCAGGAAATAACATTGCCATGTAAAACGAATGGGGCAGACAACAATAGAAAACCATTTGGCCACTTTTCTAAAAGTTAAGTACACATTTTGTACCTGGCCCTGAGGTTTCCAAGAGAAATGAAAATCTGCCCCAAACAAGGTTCATTCAAGGTGCTGACAGCATTACTCTCAAGTCATGAATCAAACCAATTCAGCTGTGAGCTGATAAAGGGGGTAAGCAAACCATGAAGCCCGTACAATGGAATACTACTTGGCTGTGAAAAGGGAGGCCTACTGATGTTGTGGTACCACAGACAATACCTAATGCATTGCTGAACGTGGAAAAATCAGGAATCTGCAGGCTGTAGATCGTGACTCCTTCACCTGACACTTTGGAAAGGGCTGAAGTATAGACATGAGATACATCAGTAGTTGCCATGGGCTGGGCATACACTAGGCTGCCTGACAGCCAGGACCCTGTGGTAATGACTGTTTAGTAGCTTGGTTGCTCTGTAGTTATGTCAACCATATATGGTTCCCCAAATCCACAGAACTGGTGGACCTTAGCGGGTGAATTCTATGGAAATAAAGCCTGTCTGTATTCATGACCTTGAGGGATGAGTGAACCTCCATAAGCCACCTTAATTGGTCATTCGAGGGCTATGGTATTACTCCATGAGGCCCCTGCGCCACATAGCCTACCTAAAGGATGGTTAGCTCAGGTAATGCGAATCCTACTGGCCCCTGCTGAGCCCTCAGCTACTTTGGAGATGCTGGATGGATTCTGAGCATCTTTGGAGATCACCACCTCCCCTGTGGGGCCTGGATAGCCTGTCCTCTGAGGCTGGGCAGCCCAGTGTACTCACCCTGAGCAGAGTAGTGCCTTGCTGCTGTGCTCCAATGCTCTGCACACTCTTCCTATAGCTGTCCATAGAGCCCCACAGACAGAACAGGTAACATAGCAGAGGACTCAATAAGGAGGCAAGAGCCTGAGATCTGGGAGACAGCTGGTGGGCTCTTTCTGAGGCTGGATGGAGCGGACCCTACCAGCCCCTGCCCTGCTTCTGTGGGCACTGCTCTCTTAGCTGACCTCCAGCTAGAACGTGCATCACCCTATGATCTCTGATGTCACCGGCACATGGCCCTCTCTCTGTAGACTTGTCTGTCTTTGCATTCCAATTCTTTCCTTTTACTTCTGGGGCTTTACATAGGAACCAACTCCAGTATAAATATAGACTCCCTAGAAGTGATGCAGTTTCCAAACCAGGTTGCATCTGAGGTTCGAGGCTGAGGCTCCTGCATACAAATCAGGGGATTCTATGTAGCCCTTAACAAGGACCTTGCCCAAAGCAATGTTACGGGCACCCAGCATTGTGAAGAGATAAAGATACCAAGATGCCTATACAAAGTGTTGAATCTGTGTGCCTGGAGACCATCTCATGTCATTGGTCCAGAAATCACAACCCCACCCCTACAGCTCCCACACAAACCTGCATTACTACAACCCCCCCCCAAAAGAAGTTAAAGATTGGTATCAGGTAGGAGGCCTATGTGCCCAGACTCAGCAAACCTCATTTGACTCTTTGTTTACAAAACATAAATGAAGCAGGCCCACCAGAAAACCATCACCAATTAATGGCAGCCTAAGGCCTCCATCATGCTCAGCTGAGCTTGGCAACTTGGCCCAGCACTTGCAAATCAGGCCCTTGGGGTCCAGAGTGCAGTGGGGTAGGGCTGTGGGGCCCTGCTAAGGCTGACTTCCTGGCACAGCCCGAAGGACAGCCTTGGGGGCAGCTGTGCTAACCCCAGCCTCTGGAAGGCTGCTCCCTTGGTTTTAATTGAATGTTTTTGAATTTTGTACATGAGCCCAGAGGCAAAGTGCTCTCAGAGGGCACAGTTTAGCAAATTGGAGAAAAAATAAAATAAAGTAAATGAAAGGGTTTTTTCATCCTCTCTCTCTCTTCTCATTACACCTTCTGCTGAGGCCAGGATAAAGTGCAGATTACATTGGGTTAGGCCAAGGACCCAGCACTGGCTGGCTGGCTGGCTGGCTGGCTGGACAAGTGGGTGTATATGTTTGTCAGTGGATGGATAAGGGGGTGAATGGGATGTTGGATGGATAGAAAGATATATAGGTGAATATATGATGAGTATATGGATGGATGGGTGGATGGATGGATGGATGGATGGATGGATGGGTGGATGGATGGATGGGTGGATGGATGGATGGGTGGATGGATGGATGGATGGATGGATGGATGGATGGATGGATGGATGGGTGGATGGATGGATGGGTGGATGGATGGGTGGATGGATGGATGGATGGATGGGTGGGTGGATGAATGGATGGATGGATGGATGGATGGATGGATGGATGGATGGAAAAGCAGGTGTGTTAGTGGGGTGATAGCGGTATAAATGAGTATGAAGCTATATGGATGTCTGTATAGGTATATGGATGGGTGGATGGATGAATACATGGGTCAATAGACGGGGCTATAGATTTATAGGTGATTGCATAGGTGTATGGATGTGTGGTGGATGGATGGATGAACATGTGGGTATGTGGATGTATGCATGAGTGGACGAGTAGTGTATGGATGGGCCTGTGGATAGGTATATGGGAGAATGGATGGATCCATGAGGGCATGCATGGATGAGTGAATTCTTGGTAAGTCAATGAATGAGTGAGTGGGTAGGTAAGTGGTGAAAGAATGGCTGAGCTGGTAAGTAGATGAGTAAGTGGTGGGGGAATGGGAAGGTTGGTGAGTAGTATATATGAGGCAAAAATAAGTAGAAAGGAGACTTCTCTGTCTTGGGTAAGGAGGGGACCTATGCTCAGGGCCAAGACACTCAATGTGCTCTCACAGAAATGGGAATATAGTTATTTCCAGAAAGGCTCTGATTAGAGCAATGGTTCTCAACCTGTGGGGTCATGAACCCTTTTGAGGGTTGAGTGACCTTTTCATAGGGTCATATGTCAGATATCTTGCATATCAGAGATTTGCATTACGATTCTTAACAGAAGCAATATTATACTTATGAAATAACAACAAAAATAATTCTATGGTTGGGGGTCGCCGCAGCGTGAGGAACTGTATTAAAAGGTCCCTGCATTAGGAAAGAAGGCTGGGACCCCTGGGCTGGTGATTGCTGGCATGAGCTGCTCACAGCTTGTGCATTGAAAGCATAAGGAAGACGAACGTGGTCTTGACTTTTCCAGACCCTGGATCTTTGTGTTGTGGCCCGTGCACCATGCAGTGCTTATGTCTTACACATTTGGCCATGCTGTTCTGTTCCAGGCCTTGGGAGCAGCATGTCCGTCTGTCCATGGAGGTGACATCATATGAATGCTTGATCAAGTCAGGTCTACAGGAAAGGAGCTTGGGGCTTCAGGCTTTAGGAGACTGGACCTGTGACACAAGACTCCACTGTTCTCCCTGTGTACCTGGTCACTGTAGTGGCATTCAAGGAACTTATTCACTTCTTTCACAGACAATGGACATAGAGATACACAGAGCCACACATGCATGGATACAGTCACATATGTACATCCATATGTATGCATGCACATACACATGCAAACTTACATTCATATATACTGGCATACAAATAAGCACACCCACACACTACATGCATGTCACACTCAAGCACACATAGCCATATGCATATCCTATATCCCAAGGCAGGCCAGTGTGGGACATGAAAGCAGGCTGGCCAAGAGCCAGGAGCCACTGAGCCTAACCTCATCTGTTCTGTGGCTCCTAAGAGGAGCCCTGAGCTATAAGGAGGCAGACAGGGAACAGCCTATGGCAGCTACGGGCTTTTGTGCTGCACCCGACCATCAGGGCACGCACTACCACCTGTGTGATCAGCTGCCAGGCAGCAAGGAGGCAGAGGGTGGGCAGAAAGGGCAGCCAGTGACATCTTGGGAAGCAAAAATGGAGTGGGATGTGGAACTGGGAGACACTTTTTAAATATTTGCTCCATTTTCATGGTGAGCCTGAGTCAGGACGGAGGCAACAGGACGCTTTCTGGATGCAGATGCCTCAAGTCAGGGAAGTCTCTCCTCAGGTTTGGGACCCTCCCAAGGGCCCTCCAGCTGCTGAAGCTGGCCCCATTGCCTCCCTGTGGAGGCAGCTCTAAGCCTGTTCCTCAGCCCAATCTCCTGTGTCCAGGCACAGACAGCCACTGTCAGAATTTCTGAACTTCAAGGGGATCGGGCCTCCAGCACAGCCTCTGCCAACAAGTAGCTCACTTCCTCTCAAGATGGATAAAGGACAGAAACCAATTTTTTCTATCTAGATTCCTACAGCCCTTCTTGAGGGTGGCGGCTGTTCGTCTATCCCAGTGAGCCTAGCCACCCAGTCCTCTCTCTCTCTCCTTTCAGACACAAGCATGGAGCCAGAGCGGAAGGGGTCATCCGCTTCCCACAGCCAAAGGGCAATAGAACCACTGAATCCAGAATCCACAATGAGGCATGAGGTCATTTTGGATCCACCCCCAGACCTCACACCAGGGAAAGGGAAAGTTCTGGAATGACCAATGTAATTATACTCCTGCCACTGGAGGTTGCTGTGGGCCAGGCATGGAGCTGCTGGTAACCTGGCCTCACTGTGGTCCATGATAGGCAGAATCCTGATTCCCAGGCAGGTGCACACACTGCCCTCCTTCTCCTCTGGCCTCCCACCCACCCACTCTCCTGGGGCTAGGCGCCTGGGGATTATCTCACTTGCAAAGGGCCTCACGGGTGTTGGGGCTTTGGCAATTACTGAAAAGAAGGCCTTGTTATTATTCTTGTCATGTGTTGAGAAATGTCTATAAAGTTTTTACAGCCCCAAATGTAAAAGGGGTTTTATTGGTTCCCCATTTCTCTCTGCTCTACCCTACCCCCACGCAGGACCTCAGCCTTTGTCTCCTGCTGCCTAGAGCAGGGGTTCTAAGGACAACCGAACAGTACCCATGGAGGTGAAGCTCTCCGTCGGAATAGGCATGGCCAACGCGGGGTTGTCCAAACCCTCCAGCCTCATCCACCTCTAGTTCCCACGCCCATCTCTCTCCTGTGCTAGTACAACATCTGCAGTCTGCTTGGTGAGACAGGACTTTGCCAATGGGAGGTGAGCAGTGCCAACACTTACTCCCTGGAGGAAAGGCAAGAGAGACAGGCAGCACAGAGGACGAGAAGAAGAGGAGAGTAAGCTAGGTAGGGCAAGCTAGGCCCTCAGAGCCCTGACTGCATGCTCACCAGAGCCGCCACCACCACCACCACCTCCTATGTCCCTGATTGAACTATAGTGCCCTCCTGGTCCTTCCTTCTTGGAGCTACACAGGGAGCACAGATTAGGATAGGATGTGGCACGGAGCTACTACAAGCGACAGGACAAAAGTGGAGAGGCCCTGGGTTGGTGGGGATGGTGACTCTGTAGGGTGGTGGAAAGGAAAGAGGCTCCTCCTAAGGCCCTTTGAGGGAGAAGCATCCCACAGAACACCCCGGTGGCTCATCACGCTTGCAAGGTTGAAGAAACCTGAGGCTTACTGGTTAGAACAGGGTCTCTGGTGGTACCAGCTGTTAATGCAGCCTCACAGGTTCTTCCCTGCAGCTGGCTGGCAGCAGAAGGGCCTTTTCCCTAAAGATCAGACCTGTCAAAGGCAGAACAGAGACTCAGGGAAGAGTCACGCCGAGGCTGTGGCCATAGCTCTGGTCAGGATGTGGCAGAGTCCGGAGGATGAACAGACAGGCCAAGCTAACAGGCTGAAGCTGCCCAGCAGAGGTTAACAGTTGAGCCTCAAGTCACTGCATGATACACTGTTTCTTCCTTCCCTAGCTGTTCAGATCCAGCCCACCCATTCTACAATCTGGTTGAACTGGGGAGACTCCTCAAAGCCTTCTCCTCCCACTGGGCTGTTTCATTCAGCCTTAATATGAGGGGAGGTGCTTAGTCTTTTTTTTTTTTCTTTTTTTTCCATTCTTTAATTTTATTAATTTATTCATATTACATCTCGATTGTTAGCCCTTCCTCTGTTTCCTCCCATTCTTCCCTCCCTCCCATTTTTCTCCTTCTCCCCTCCCCAATGTCTGTGACTGAGGGAGACCTCCTCCCCCTATATATGTTCTTAGAATATCAAGTCTCTTCTTGGTAACTTGCTATCCTTCCTCTGAATGCCACCAGGAAAGGCTGTGTTTGGTTGACATCCCTGGGAAACCTTCTCTTTTGTGAAGGGAGATGAAGAAGTGGACCTGGGGGAGAGGGAAGGTGTGTGTGTGTGTGTGGAGGAGGGAACTGGGAGAAGAGGAGAAAGGGAGAAATTGCAGTCAGAATATATGACAGAGGAAAAAAATAATCAACCAATCAATCAATCAATGAAAAGGACTAGGTTTCTCCCAAGCAGAGGCTGGGGAATAGTGGTCCCTGGAGAAAGATGTAGAGGTGACACTGTGAGCTAGCACTCACTGCAGTCTGTTCTATTCTCCCACAGTCCATACAGGAGGGAGGGTGGAAGGCATGTCACCAGCCTGGAAGGTCACCAGCATCCTAGCAGCTGGTCATAGGGAAGAGCCTGCTGGGGATTATACCATTCTGTGCCTATAGATTGTATTGAGATTTCTGGCTTCATCTCGAACACAGAAGTAGCTTCATTCTGTGCTCACAAGGATTAGCATTGAGCAAAAGTGGACTCTGAATTTTCCCTAGGAGATCACACTGGAAAGATGCCTAGAGGGGTGGGAAAGGCTCCAGACCATAGGAAAGACTGGCACCTGGGGAGGAGATGGCTAAAGCCAGGAACCTGCATGTACACTGAGGAGTGATGAGGTCATGCTAAAGGCTGAGCATGGGCAGCTGGAGGGGTAGAATTTCCTGGGCCCAGGCTATTGTAGGGTCTAAGGATGAAGGTCTGAAGCTATGGCAGGAGTGTGCTTTGCTTACTGGGGAGGAACACAGGGTAGAGAAGTTATTTTATAATATGAGGAGGCTGTGTATCTGCAGGAAGAAGAAGAAGAAGAAGAAGAAGAAGAAGAAGAAGAAGAAGAAGAAGAAGAAGAAGAAGAAGAAGAAGAAGAAGAAGAAGAAAGAAAGAAAGAAAGAAAAGAAAAGAAAGCCTCTCTGTCTCTACTTTACCACAGCCTCACCCAGCCTTGCTGACCCACTAAGGAACCAATAAGGACATACAGAAGGGGCGGGGTGATGGCTCAGCAGTTAAGAGCATGCACTGCCCTGACAGAGGACCCCAGGTCATTTACTACGGTCCATAGTGGCCAGCTCACAGCTGCCTTTAACTTCAGCACCAGAGGATCTGAGGCCCTCTTCTCTTCTCACCTCCTCAGGCATTGCACTCATGTGCACATCTCCACACAGAGACAAGCACGTGGACACATAACCCAAAATTAAAACAAAACAACCAAATCTTTAAGTACAGAAGATCCTTGATTTATAACTGTCTGGATTTAGACACTATAAATGTAAGTTTTAACTTTACAGTAGTGAGTTAAAGAGTACCCGTACAACAATCTGTTTTCCACTCTTTGGGTCCTCAGTATACCACACAAAATGGGCAACATTACAAAATCAGCTTTGTGTTAGATACATTGCTTTCACTGGGGTTCCGAGCACCACACTAAAACATACTGAACTGACCTATGACTGAACATTTCCTCTGTATCATATGTTTACAGAAGGCAGCCCAACCATTAGTCAGGGAACATGTCTCCTCACTCCTGCTATCATAGGTCAAAGCTGAGGCCCACTAAAATGTTGCAGTTGAATCATGCTGCTCTGGACTGTGTCCCTTGCCTAGCAACAGGGCCCTGGAATGGCGGCAGAGACGGCAGCTGATCGAGCTGCAGAAGGCAGGCAAGCAGAGGAACTGTGGTTCACAGGAGGAGCTCAACAGAGCACTGTAGGCATGAGGATCTGTGCTCACATGCCAGGATCCATGTGAAAACCTGGACATTGCTGTGGGTCTGCACCTGCCATCCGAGTGCTGTGGAGAGTAAGGACTGAGGATTTCTGGCCACCCACTTCATTGCAGAGTCATAGAGAGACCTTATCTCAAGGAAATAAGGTAGAGATCAATAGACCAGATGTCCTCCTCGGACTATGCACACATAGATATGTGTACCTGAACAGACAAAAAGGCACACACATAGACAGACACACACACACACACACACACACACACACAGAGAGAGAGAGAGAGAGAGAGAGAGAGAGAGAGAGAGAGAGAGAGCAGACAGACAGACAGACAGACAGAGACACAGACAGAGAAACACAAAGAATTACTTAGCTGACCTCAGAGATAATAGAGGGAGAATGGATACTTAAGTTAAGTACTTAGATTGTGGGCAATTTTTACCCACAGCCCAGCTTCTACACTGAGACAGGAAAAAAAGAAAAAAAAAAAGAACTAGGATACTTCAGTTGGCAACACTTGACACATTGTTTACTGTTTTCAACATAAAAGAAAATATTAAGGCAGGCTTAATGGCAAGTAAAAACAAAGCTTACATTCAAACCAGACTGTGATGTGGCTCCAGCGCAGAATTACCAGGCACAGATGTAAGGTAGTTATAATCTATATGCTAAGAACACTAACAGATGACACGAAGGAACAGGCAAGTGATGCCCATAGGGAAACGGAAACAGGAAGAACTAAGAGGGCTTGGTAGGAATTGAAAGCACATTGGCAGACGCGCCTGTGGTGGTCACCTGACTAGACTGCTTATGGCCAGGGGAAGAGTGTGTGAGCTTGAAGATGAGCCCATTAAAAAAAATCTCAGAAACTAAAGAACATAAGAGAATATGCTAGAAAAGTGGTAAGACATCCACGTATGGCACCACTATCGCAGAAAGAGTTTCTGGAATTCCAGAGAGGCAAAAAAGAGAGCAGCTTAAAATAAGAGGTGCCTGGGCATTTTCTAAAAGTAACGGCAGATGCCAAATGCACCTTGGAGAACAGCCATCAGAACAAACACAAACACGCACCAAGGCAAAACCACTCAGCCTGAAGAAAATAAGAGGCAGAGAGGGGCTTGAGAGAAGGAGGAGGTGTGCATGGACAGCCAAGGAAGCAAGCAGAAACCGGACCCGTGTGGCAGCACAAAGAACCAAAATGGAAGCCAACTCTCTCCATACACAGAGGGTGGCACTTGAAGTATGGAAAGCAGAACCCTTCGCCTCAGATATTTGTATTTTACACCTGGTACCCTTGAAAGGTGATGGAGAAATAATGGCTCAGAGATACAAACTCAGAGAGAACTTGTCAACAGTAGAAATATCCTTCAATAAACGCTAAAGTGTGTCCTTCAGAGGCAATGAAAAGGCCACATACGCCCACTGAGGAGCAAAGCACCATGGAGAGGGAGTAAGGCTAGGCTAAGTCTTTTGCCTTCCTTACACTTTTCTTGTTTAACAGTCACCCGGTCCAAGTGAGTCACAGTGGCTGCAGTGAGTAGCTGCTACACGCAGATGGATGGATGAGTGACAGAGAACGATGGAGGACGCTCCATTCTGATAACCCCAGTGGCTGGTGAAGCCAAGCCATGTGCTTTGTCTTGGGTTAGTTGTAACTATGTGTTGGAAACTACGGTCTTCAAAAAGGAAACAGAATTGATCCTTTTGTTCTGTGCTAACAAAGGGCAAAAGAAAGCCCTATAAAATTCTCCATTAACCCCATAAAGGGCAGAAAAAGTCAAGGCCAAGAGTAAGTGTTTATACAATTCCAATAATCACTTTAAATAAGAATATTCTGGCTATATTTTTGAACTATAATGGTTGAAAATCAGTAAGTGTATCACAGGGACCTGCTTTAAGTATAAATATATATGTATATATAATATATTATAAATAAATATATAAGTAAATGTGTATATATTTACTAAATTCAAAGAGATGATTTTGTGACATATTTATGCCATACTTACACAGACCACAAGCAAGTGTGAGTGTCCTAGTTAATTTTATCATCAACTAGACACTAGAGTCACCTGGGAAAAGGGAACCTCAGCTGATGAACTGTCTTGATAAGATTGGTCTGTGGCCATATCTCTGAGAAAGGGTCTTCACTGATGCCTGGTGTTAGAGGCCCAGCCCTTTTGTGAGTGGCAGTATCCCTAAGTAGGTGGGTCTGGGTTGTATATGAAAGCTAGATGGACATAAGCCAGGTAGTGAGCCAGGAAAAAGCATCTCTCCATGGCTTCTGCTCCAGTTCCTACATGTCATCCTGCCCTGAGTTCCCTCAGTGATGGAATGCCAGCTGTAAGCTGAAATAAGCCATTTCCTCCCCTAAGTTGTTTTTGGTCATGGTGTTTATCTCAGCAACAGGAAAGCAAACCAAGGGAGTGAATAGCTACAATCATTTCAGGCAAAAAAAGGAGCCTGGAATAGGAAAAATTATCACTGACAAAAGCAGACATCACATAAAAATGAAGGAGGGAATTCTCCACACATGCATAAGGACCGATAAAGCATAAAGTGTTATGGGGAAAAAAAAAAACCAGAAGGTGGAAACACAAACTGATGGCACTCCAAGGAGAAACGGACAAATCTACTATTAGAGTTGGAGACTTGAACACCCTCCATCAGTAATTGACAGTTCCAGCAGGGAGAAGATCATAAGGACAGAGTTGAACCCAACAGCACTATCAGTCAGCTGAATCTAATTGACATTTATAGACGACTTCACCCGACAAGAGCCAAATACACACCCTCTCCTCCAGCTCACATGGGGCATTAACCAAGATAGACACTGGGCCCCATAAAACACACCTTAACACATCTGCGACAATACAAATCACAAACAGCAGGCCTCAGAACACAGTGGCATGAATCTAAAGTTCAGGAACAGTGGGGTAGCTGGAGAATCCTAAAAGTTGGGAGATTAGACAACACACTGTGAAACAACCCAAGACTTAAAAAAAAAGAATGAAAGAAAGAAAGAAAGAAAGAAAGAAAGAAAGAAAGAAAGAAAGAAACCCATCAAGAGAAAATGTCAAATATTCTTAAGGAAATGAAAATACAGCCTATCAAACTCTGTGGATAGAATAAAAGCAACGTTTAGAGAGAAATTTAAAGCACTGAATATACATGCATTAAGAAGGGCATTTTAAAATATTAAACATTGTGCGGGAAGCTATAAAAACAAATCAATGAACAAACCCCAAAGCTAGTGGGAGAAAAGATTAATACAATCAAGGGAAAAGATGAATAGAAACAAAATACAACAGCTAGAAGCCAATGTTATAAAACATTTGTTCTTCAAAAATATCATTAATAGTCATAAACTCTAGAAGGCCCATCAAGAAATAAAAATTAATTACTATCATTCATAAGAGAAGGCACATTAATATGATACACCTATGATTATTAAAAGCTAACTAAGGAATACTATGAGCAACTCCACTCACCACCAGTTACCAGATCTAGTTTTTTTTTTTTTTTTTGCTACTCCCCTTTAACATAATGACAATTGCCTTATACAGTGTAATAAGGCAAGAAAAAAAAAAAAAGAAGAATGGAAACAGATTATGAACCTATTACAACAAATAAATGATAAAGCAGATACACAAGATTCAAAGCTGAAACATGCAGGCCAGTCATCCTCCAACAGATACGGTACATGAGCAATGAACAGCTGAAATTCTTACCTAAAACAGCATCATTCATGCTGCCAGAAAACCATGAGTTTCTTAGGTATGATTTTTAACAAAAATACTCATACACACACACACACACACACACACACACACACACACACACACACACACTAAATTGAAAGACTTCCAGTCTTCCTGGACAGGATGAACCCTTGCAGAGAAGGTGTAAATTCTTTTCAAATTGATGCACACACCCATTGTGGTCCCCATCAAAACCCTGGCATGTTGTTTTATTTCTATTTATTTATTTATTTATTTTATTTATTTTTATTTTTTTTAATTTTTTATTATTAATTTATTCTTGTTACATCCCTTGTGTCCTCCCATTATTCCCTCCCTCTCATTTTCCCATTATTCCCCTCCCCTATGACTGTTCCTGAGGGGGATTACCTCCCCCTGTATATGCTCATAGGGTATCAAGTCTCTTCTTGGTAGCCTGCTGTCCTTCCTCTGAGTGCCACCAGGTCTCCCCCTCCAGGGGACATGGTCAAATGTGAGGCACCAGAGTATGTGAGAAAGTCATATCCCACTCTCCACTCAACTGTGGAGACTGTTCTAACCATTGGCTAGATCTGGGTAGGGGTTTAAAGTTTACCGCCTGTAAACATGATTCCAATTTGTATGCACATGAAAGGGTAAAATGTCATAGGGCCCCACCCTTTTAACCAAGAGCTACAGGCAACTAAGGAATGCTGAGAATGAAGAGATAGTCTTCTCTGGGGATGAGCAGACTAAATGCTTGTCCGATAGTATGAATTCATCCCTGAACTCATATACATACAAGTGACACTAACCCATCAGAACAAGTTGTATATGTGAAATGTGTGTATGTGCACAAGCGCACGTGCAGGCATGCGTGTGTGTGTGTTTGTGTTTGTGTTTGTGTGTGTGTAATAATTACAACTGAAAAAGAGATAAATAAGAGCTACAAGAGTAGTAGGGCATGGGGGAGAGAGAGAGACAGAGACAGAGACACAGAGAGAGAGACAGAGAAAGACAGAGAGAGAGAGAGAGAGAGAGAGAGAGAGAGAGAGAGAGAGACAGAGAGACAGACAGACAGACAGACAGACAGACAGAGACAGACAAAGAGAAATAGAGAAATAGATATAGGAAAATCCACCATAGAGATGTGTCAATCTTGACAGTATGATATCAGATAGGAACAAGTAGACCAATGGAACAGAACCAAGATCTTGGCAACAGATGCACACCAACACAAGTAACCAGCCTTCTGCAAAGAAGTGAACACAAATAAGTGAAGAATGATCTTTGCAATAAATAGTGTCCAACAAAAATTGGGCATCTGCATGCAAAATATTCTAATGAATTCCTAGAAGAGAGAGAGAGAGGTTGCTCAGAAAAACAACCCAAATGGATTACAGACGGAGGCTAGTTGCAAAGCTATGGACCTTCTAAAATAAAGCATAGAGACAAAGCAAGGGACTCTGAGACTGGAATTGGAATGACTTTCCAGCACAACACTCAAAGTAGAATCCTTAAAAGAAAAGTTGGTAAGTTGTATCTTATTGAAGTGTAAAAGTTCTACCCTGAAAACAGCACCATAAAAATTTGTTGCAAATCCACATTAGTGAATAACAGTTTCAAATGAATGAAATATTGAAGAGACAGGGCATCAAAGGAGATAGATGGATAGATATCAAATGGGAGGTGTTTCATATCCTATGTCATTCAGGAACTTAAAACTAGATAATGAAATGCCCTTTGCAACTACTAGATGCTGAAGTCCAAAGCACTGACAATAAAAAATATGGATGAGGATATGACGTAAAAAGGGCCTGTCACTCATTGTTGTTGAGATATGAATTGGCATGGCCATGGACAGGGACAGTTTGGCAATTCCTTACAAAGTCACTAATTGTGTCTTTAGAAAGATATAATTTCCGAGGGACCAACTAGAGCAGCTCTATTCACACTACTCCCAAGCTGGAATCAACTGAAATATTCTCCAACGTAAATATGTACACACAGGCTATAGTTCAGCCATCCATTGGACCATTATCCTCTGAATAAAAATAAATGGATGTGTAAAGCCAGGGAGAGATATATTGGGAACATCCGTGCTGGTTGCTAAATAAAATCACTTTGTAAAGACAAGCTGGTGGGTGGCCCTGATCATGTGACATGGCAGGGAAAGCGAAGCCACAGGGAGTAAAATGTCACAGTAGCCAGTGGTTTGAGGCAGGGAGAATGTGATGGACAGGTGAAGCTGGGACTTTTTGGATATTGAAACTGAACTGAATGGAGCTGTAAGGGTTCGCTGGTCACTGTGCATTCATTAAGACCCAGCGAACTTTCTCACTCCAAGGGGAGGCTTAATGGAAACTATGGATTTTTGTTGATAACTGTGTATGGATTTCTAAATGTGTTTTCTCAGCTTTGGTTTATGTTTTCATTTTTTAACATGGCCGTTTTTAGGATAGAAGTTTTACATTTCAATAAAACGCAGTGTGACAGCCTTTCTTTCATAGACCCTACCTTTCGTGCTGTATTGAAGAAACATCCCAGCTCCACCTAGACCTGCTCCTGTGCTTCCTCTCAAAAGGTTTATAGCTGTGCATCTAACTTATATCTACAATCCACTTCAGCTAGTTTTCCTAAATGCTTTAATAACATTGTAATAACAATGTCTATTAACTGTAACCATGTCCACCATGTGCAACATGCCAGCGACAGAGAAATGTATGCTGGGAAAAGCAATGTGAGGAAACCAACCTTGCCATCTGCCTATCTTCCTGTAAATCTAAAATAGTGTGTTCATTGGGGGGGGGGGGGAGGCTGTTGGTATGCCAGAGAAATGGTGTCAGGATGACCTAGATGGAACAGTTCTTAGACACGCCCACAGAGGTTGCCTCAGCACTGATGGAGGAGAGGAGGATCAGCAGGATGAAAGGGGCCTATGGCATAGTGACAGTCTGGTGTGGAACAAAGCCACAGTTCCCCCAGAAAAGGAGTCCAGGGAAGGACTTCTGTGGCTCTGAATTCGACACAAATATAATCCAGTTCTCACTTCCTTGTTCTTGCTGCTTTGTGACATTGTGCTCACCCATATCTTTAAAGCAGGTGCGTGTGTGTATGTATGTGTGTGTGTGTGTGTGTGTGCGCGTGCGCGCGCATAAGAATGTAATAAGGCATGCATGTGGAGGAAACAGGACAATGTCCAGGATTTGGTTCTCTCCTTCCATTGTGGATTTCAGGGATATAACTCAGGTCATCATGCTGTTGGCAAGTACCTTTACTCACTGGGGCCATCCTCTTGGCCCTGACCCACATTTTAACATTTATGTTACTCAGCATTGGAGCTTTGTCTTAACCTACCAGGATCTCGGACCAGCAGCAAATCCAGATTTTACTCTAAGTGTGTGGGAAGCCATTAGATAGCTATTATTAGGGATGTTCAAATGTTATTCTGAAGCTGGGGATACAGTGCACTGGTAGAGTTTGCCTACCATATGCAAAGCCTAGGTTCAATCTCCAGTATGACAAATAAAATAAAATATAAAGTGAAATAAAGTGTTCCAGCTATTCTAAATAGTCAGAGAATTGAAAAATGCCCATGTGCCTTCACTAGGATTTTATTGCTGTGAAGAGACACCATGGCCATAGTTATAAAGGAAAGCATTTAATTGGGGCTAGCTTACAGTTTCAGAGATGCAGTCCATTATCATCATGGCAGGAAGCATAGCAGCCTATACAGGTAGACATGGTGCTGGAGGAACCGAAAGTTCTACCGCTTGATCCACAAACTGCTGAAGGAGACAGTGTGTTACACTGGACATAGCTTGAGCATCTGAGACTTTAAAAACCCACCCCCACCGTGACGCACTTCCTCCAACAAGGCCACACCTCCTAGTGGTGCCACTCCCTATGATCCAAACATTCAAACACATGAGTCTATGGGGACCATACCTATTTAAACCACCATGCCATGAAAGCACCTTTAAAAATCCAGGCTGATGGAAAGTGAAAAGATGGGTACTTCCACTAAAGTTACAGCAAGGAAGACAAAGGAAAGCAAAACAATGCTTTATTTTTGGAAAAGTCAGGTCTCCTGAGAAACAGAGATATCTGTGAAGGTATCCAGAGGAGGGACTTGGATAATTAGAAAATCTGAACGTTGACTAACATGAGGGAAAATTGCATAGGTTAAAAAAAAATTTTTTTTTTTTTTTTTTTGCTTTCATACATATGTGGAGATGTTGACTCAGGTGCTTGGCCCGAGGCTAGAGAGTCAAAGGCAGGACTTCATCTTTAAAATAACATTTGAAAGATGACCCAGAAAAAGGCATGAAACAGAGGCAAAAGCCTAAAGGGATCCATGGAGTTGTGACACAAAATCCAGGAACAAAGTCTAAACAGAAAGGTTCACCCTGTGATAGCAGGTGATATCAGACAAATGTCTGATACATCTGACCATAAGAAATTGGTGATTTTTTTTCACAAGATCTGCACTGATGTGGAGCTCAAGTAGATAGATTCCTGGAGGAGAAGAGTGTTTGGAATTGATCAATAGACTCCCCCCGCCCCCAGTTGGAAGATGAATGAAAGGGACACAAATACAGAAGGGACAATGGAAGCATATGGCATGGGATGGACACGGTGGATGAGTGGAGGGATGGGTAGATGGACGTGTGGGTAGATAGGTGAATGAGTAGATAAATGGATGGATACATTAGTAGAAGGCTATATGGGGATGTGGGCAAAAGAGTGAGTGGAGGGATGGTTTGAGGGCAGGGTAGATAGGCAGATTGACAAGGGAAATGATAGATGGATGGCTGAATTAATGGAGGGAAGGCAGTGTCACTTTCTTCTATTATTCTGATACAGACTAGGACCAAATGGAAATTGGGGAGGAAGGAGTTCATTTGTCTTACACTTTACTAATCACAGTTCATCATTTAAGGGGCACCAAGACAGAAACTTACAGCAGGGACCTGGAGGCAGGAACTGAAACAGAGGCCATGGAAGAACACTACTTGCTGCCTTGCTCCCCATGGCTTGCTTAACGTACTTTCTTAGACATCCATGGTATGCCTGCCCAGGGATCACAATGCTTATAGTGGCCTGGGTCCTCCCACATCAATCATCAATCAAGAAAATACTTTCTACAGGCAAATCTGAGGGAGGTATTTTCTCAGTTAAGACACCCTCTTCCCAAATGACTGTGGTTTGTGTCACGTTGTCAAAAAAAAAAAAAAAGCGTAGAGGGATAGATGTGTAGGCAGATGAGTGGATGGAGTAGAGAGAGGGAAGAAAGAAGATGTAGGAGCAGGAAAGGCAGGTGGCTTAATAAATGAAGCGAAGGTTGCAGGGATGGAAGATAGATGAACATCGACTGCTTTCTTATAAAATCTAGGACTACCTTCCCAAGGTGGTAACTGCCCACGTTACGTGACTGAGCCATGGTCTTACAATGGCGGACCGCCTTTGTGGTGGCATCAAAGGTATGGTACAAAAGAACTGACAGAACTGATGTTGTGCATGGGTGGGATGTCACCCAGTCACGTGGAAACGTGGTTGCGAGAGCCCAAAGCTGGGTTGGTGGAGGTCATTTGTGAGGATTCTTTCTGTTTAACAGACACAAATCCCCTCACGCACATGAAGCAAAAGCTTAGAATTTACTGTTTTCAATAACCGAGGTCCCTTCAGGCTGTATCGACTTTCTAGCTCTGCTGGACCCAAGAGCTCCACGGCACCCTCCGGGTCTCCCAGCTCTGCTTCTCATTGACTTCATTTACACAGCAGATTTTTTTTTTTTTTTTTTACTATGTTGTCTTTTTTATTTTTATTTTTTACGGTTCTGGGAATTGAACCCACAGCCTTGCTCATGTTAAGCAAGCACTCTCCCACTGAGCTACACTCCAGCCCCACAGCAAATTTTTAACAGTGGCGATTTCCCTCAAGAAGACGAAATTGGTTCTTAGTGTCTGAAAACAAACCAACAACTTTCTAAAGCCTTTTCTATTGTAATTATTTGTGGCTCTCTCAGGAAATGCAGTGTACAGACAGATATAAAATTGCATTAGGTATATTTACATTTAATGAGGTATGTGGGAGTGATTAGGGTAGAAAATCTCTACAAAAATACTTCCCGGGGCTAATAATAATAAGGACGACACACAACGAATTATATACAGTGACAGACAGATGTCTTGTTTGATGACAAGACTCAATTCCTCCAGGGTCCAAGTCCCAGTAGAAAAGATGGCCCTTCCCTAGCTCTTCCATCAGTGGTCCTCAGCTTACCCTCCTTGACTAGGTTTGACCTGTGCCATCACTGGGTCTCCAAGGAGCCAGGTTTCAGACATATGGCCGCTCAGTGGCTCTAGACACAGAGTCAATCTCACCTAAGAGAAATGAGGATGATCAGTGGAGAATGGAAGGGGAAAGAAATGGGCCAGGGAAAGACCTTTCGAAAGATGCTCATGTGCTGATGACGTCAGGTGGGACATCCGCCTGAGGTGGTAGCAGCATGGAAGGTGAGTCTGTAAGTTGTAGTGTTTTGTTTTGTTTTGTTTTTCAACTTTTGGCCAGTGAAGTGTGAATAGAGTTGTCCTATATCATTTGGGACAAAAGCTTGTGGACAGCCGTGTCCTCTGTCACAGCCCTAGGGAGCGAGTACACAGAAGATGACTGATCTGAGAACCTAGGTCTCTGAAGAACACAGGGTGCCACATGCTGAGCAGAGGCCAAGTGTATCAACAACCATTGGCAAGTGAGTGTGTTTGTTACTACAGGCTACAGGGGCCTATGCTGACAGATAGGCTCAGCATCCAGTTGAGATAAGACGGGAAAGGACCAGTACCATACTGTTTTAATTACTATTGCTTTATAGTACAGTTTGAGATCAGGTGTGGACATTCCTCCGGAGCACCTTTTATTGTACAAGATTGTTTTAGCTATTCTGGGTTTTTTGTTTTTCCATATGAAGTTCAGAATTGAACTTTCAATGTCTTTAAAAAATTGTGTAGTTATTTTGATAGGGATTGCATTGAATCTGTAGATTGCTTTTGGTAGGATGGCCACATTGCTTCTTGGTTCATAAACTAAATCAAGGACTGGTAAAATACAAAAAAAAAAAAAAAAAAAAAAAAACAAGAAAAAAAAAACACCAAAGACTGTAGGAAAAACAGAGGAATAGTTTCACTTCAGTATAAGTGGCTCAAATTGCTCTGCTATTCATAACTGCTTTTCTTCAGTACTTTCTTTGTAATATATCCATGGTATATAGTGATAAGTTTTGAAAAGATATTTTAACACAAATTTATCAGGATCTCTGACAACACTCACCCCCTATATTAATTACTTTCTTTTTCACTGCTGTGATGAAATACTCGACAAAAAGCGACTAGAGGAAAGGAGGGTTTTCTGGTCCAGCTTGAAGGTGCAGTAGCTGGGATGACATGGCGGCCCATCCTGAAGAGGCAGAGAGACAGGCGGATGTGGCTGGTCCACTCACTTGCCCGCTCTTTATTGGTTCAGGACCTCAGCCCAACAGATGGTGCTACTCACTTTCAAGCCGAGCTTTTCCTTCTCAGTTACACCTGCCTGGAGACACCTTGATGGACACAGCTAGAGGCGTTTCCTAAGTGACTCTATCTGTACCCGAAGTGACAATGCAGATGGAGCCCGAGAAGTCCCGCAAACAAACACGCCACATTTTTAAAAAGTTACTTCAAGATTTTTTTTTTGAGACTTTCATATCTGAGTACCATATTTTCTTCATTACCTCCCCTTGCTCTCCCCACTTACACTCTCTGCGTGCCCCCCAACTCCCCCTCAAATTCATAACCTCTTCTTAAATTACTATCTGTAATTACTGCACATATTATTTATACTGCATATGTAAATATATCCTGCTGAGCCCATTTGGTGTTGTTCATATGTATATGTGTTTAAGGCAGACTACTGGCATTGGATAACCTACTAGGGCCATCTCCCTGAAGAAAGCAGCCAGCAGCCTGTAGCTCTTTATCTAGGGGTGGGGCCTTGTGAGACTTTCCTCACTCAAGTTCAGCCGTTGTTACTGTGCAGGTTGCTTAGATCACCATATTAAGAAGTTTGAGATTAATTTTCTTTAACTATGTGTTTGAGCCTAAGGGTAGAGAGTGCACGTGAATGCAGTGTCCGCAGAGACCAGAAGAGGGCGTTGGATTCCCCTGGAGCACTTGTTACCTGTGGTTGTGAACTGCTCGGTGTTGGTACCATCTCTCCAGCCTCAAATACACCATTCTTCAACTGTAGTAGTCCACCTTGTCCTCACAGGATCATGGCCAATTCATATTGCTAAGTGCCTATCGTTTGTCTGTGAGAGGTCCACATCTTCTGGTCTGACTGGATACTTCGTGTTAGCTGCTGCGGTTCAAGGAACCCAGTGGTTATGCTTCGATTTACAGAGTCTGAGCCAGAGGGCTCAGCAGAGGGAAAGCCTTATGAGCTGAGTTCCTTGCCTGGTACCCACAGGGTGGAGGAAAAAAAAATGAAATCTCACAGGCCGCCTTCTGACCTCTGTGTGAGCACAGTGGCATGAACGTGTGAGTGCACACGTGGGCATGCAAAAACAAAAAATTAAATTCACTTACAAAGTCCTAACTGAGATTTCTTCCATTTCATAGGGAATTCAAGAAACTTTTCGCCCTCAGCCTCTTAACTTTTGACCTTGGTGAAGTGTTTGCATTGCACTCAGGCTGTAACATGCACGATGTGTATAGGCATGTAATTACAACCATGCATGCATTAGTGTAATTTGCCTATTATACATGGTACATGCACATAATCTTTATATATACACAAATTTCATAAAACTTTACCTTATTTCTTGCATATAGGCAGTATTCTACAGTGACATTAATATATGAGTGTTTATGTAAATGTTCAGTGGATGATTTCACTCACATGTTAATATTCATCTATTTTTGTATATATTGCTCTTCCCTATTGTAACTCCACTTTCTGTTATTATTTTTCTTGAAGATCCCTAAAATTGTATTGTAATAATAAAATCTACTCATTGTGATTCTCATTTTATCAGTTTTTACGTGAAATATATTTATTTTACCTCCAGTTTTTAAAGTTTACCTGTCAGAATAGAAACTAAAATTAGCAATCACTTTTCTTTGCCTAGATTACAAACATCTCATTGTCTTTTTAACTTCCATAGTTGGTGCCAAGATATCAACTGTCAATATATATTTTTCCCTGAAGCCTTTTCTTCATGTTTCCTGAAGTTTTGTTACAACATTCCCAAAGAGCAGATAAACAGTGATAAAAATAGACATAGTTAGATAATAAGTAGATAGATAGATAGATAGATAGATAGATAGATAGATAGATAGACAGACTGACTGACAGATGGGCAGACAGACAGACACAGAGAGAGAGAGAGAGAGAGAGAGAGAGAGAGAGAGAGAGAGAGAGAGAGAGAGAGAGAGACAGAGACAGAAGACAGACAGACAGACAGAGAGAGAGAGAGAGAGAGAGACAGACAGAGAGAGAGACAGAGAGAGAGAGAGAGAGAGAGAGAGAGAGAGAGAGAGAGAGAGAGAGAGAGAGAGAGAGAGAGAGAGACTAATAGACCCACAGATTGATGATGAGTGGGTATTATTTGGCTGCTGTATTGACTCTGCTGCATTTTCTGGACTTCTTGAGTCTGGATGCATCAGCATTTGAGATATTTTCTTACAGTAGATCATCCACACATGCTACTTCATCTTTCATGTTATTTATTATCTTCTTCTGGATTCCAGACAAAAGCTTGTTTGTTCGTTTGTTTTTAATTATTTTCACTTTGTGTGTAAGGATATTTTGCCTACATGTGTATCTATAAACCATGTGCATGCAGTACCCATAGAGGCCAGAAGATGGCGTTGGGTTGGAGTTGTATACAGCTGTGAGCTACCATGTAGGTGCTAAGGATCAATTCTAGTAAGAGTTGACTGTGCTCTTGACTGCTGAGCCAGCTATCCAGCCCCAGATAATAGCCTTTTTGACTGTCCTATTCTTCCTATATAGCTCTTAAAACACAGCTTCTATGTTTTCCACCACTTGCACCTCCTGGCGCTCCTGGGTGATCTACCTGCCAGCCCCTTGAGCACCACTCCCCTTCACTTTGGTACAAGCTGCCGGAAAACACCTCAAATGAGTTCCTAGCTCCTTGTTGCATTTGTACGCTTTGAGGTTTCTTTTTGCTGCTTTAGAGCATTCTTTGCCCCATATCTACTGCTTCAAGTTCCTTGTAGAAAGTTCAAGTGTGGCCTCTCCATCTTCAAATGTGGAACATATAATCAAAAGATTTACATTTACAAAGCTCCCTGTCTGGGATTCCAGTGCGTCCACTTTCGTGTCAGTTTCCTCTTGGAGTTTTCACTCATGTCCTCTTGTCTCTTCATGTACCTACTTATCTTTGATTATGTACCGAAAATTGCTCTTGAAGAATTGTCACTTAGCATCTATGTTAGAGAGATGGAGTAAGGAGGGGGCTGGGGTGGCAAGGAAGACCAAGGGGTCACTCTGAGCTCTGAGAGCCCCTCAGAGAAGCATGCTTCAGAGAAAGCTGCACGTTCCAAGGCCCTGATACCACACAGAGGAATGGCTCTAACATGAAAGTTGGCCAGGAAAGCCACAGGACTGAGTATGAGAGACAGCATCACCCTGGCTAAGCGTGAGAGGCGGGTGAGACACAGGAGGAAGGCTCCTGTGGCTGGTAGGCTGTGTTAGCACTCCTGGGCTTTCTCCTACCAATGAGAATCTGCTGGGTATTAGGCAGAAGGTGAATTGGTAAGGCTGACCTCTGCAGGAGCCAGAGGAAATGGTGGTGGGCTGGGCTGGAAGCTGAGGGTTGGGAGTTGAGGGTATAGATATTCTGAGGGGAGTCACATGACCTGTAGGCTAACTGACACTAGGGGTAGGCAGAGAGACAGACATATCAGTGGAGATTCTAAGACCTCTAGTGGGTTGCTGAAACTCAATAGACCCTTGAAAGGATGCAGGTATAGGGGACATATAGGGGAGATCAAGGACTGTGTGGCTCTGAGTTAAGGGGTTCCTATACTCCAGGTCACATCTGTTCTGAGGAATTGTCAGGACAAAAGGTCACTGTGGTCTTGTGACAATACAATACTTCCTCTTCAGCATGACCATCTAGACCTGCCTAGCCATCAGAAAAAGATGCCAGGCTGAGAAGATGCCACATACAATCTCTCTGGACCATGGAAAACACAAGGTATAGCCACAGAGCCCACACTTAGAAATGATGACCAGTCTGGATGGGCGTTGGGAAGACCCTGGAGCATACTGATGACAGCCTGGCCCCCACCTATAAGCCTCTTCCTGGCCTGTGCATGGAAGGGACAAAGGAGAAGAGGAACACCTGTGGGAGGGGTGTCTCAGGAAGCATCTCCCACAGTCACAGCTATAAGCACCTATCTGTGTATCTCCATCCATCCATCTCCAACAGACCACAGGAGCTAAGGGATTCACAAGTGTCCAGTTTCTGAAAATCAGTGATTTCTGCTGTTCACAGAAAGCCCATGTAAGGGGCCCATGAGTTTGTGAGCAGTCAGCTTTCCAAGAGGCAATTCCAAAACCTAATATTTATAGAAAGCTTGTCTCTGGGGTGGAGCAGGAGCTGAGAGACCTGAGCGCTCCCAGACAATCTGTCTTCTGGGCTGCCCATGTGGTCCCATTACATGTGTTCTTCAGTGTCTGGGCAACACTGTGTCATGGCTAACGTGAGCCAGGACCCCTCAGTGCATGCTACCCAACTGGCTCCCACCTGCCAGCCTTCATTTGGAGTGTGCTGGCAGCCACAGCCACCTTGCTGTGGGCTGGCTGCCATCAGCAGATGGGCATCCAGCAGAATGCCAGCATCCCTGGGAATCAGCCTCCGTGGGTGGCATGGAAGAAACTAGTTCCTCTGTGTCCTGAGCTAGCTGCTGAAGTTGAGGCATTTTAGACCTTTTAGGTACTGACACCAATGTGACCCTTGCCTGATGCCCTCTTTCCTCTCTAAGAGGCCCCCATAGTCATAACA
Organism: Acomys russatus; assembly: GCF_903995435.1. Taxonomy (NCBI): domain Eukaryota; kingdom Metazoa; phylum Chordata; class Mammalia; order Rodentia; family Muridae; genus Acomys; species Acomys russatus. Next base: position 49,820,954 of record NC_067153.1, read on the forward strand.
ATGGACTATGTAACCACTGGGTTTAGACTGGAAACTATGGGCAATGTCACTCCTCCACCCATGTTTTGCAGAAAAAAAAATGGAACTTGGAATAAAGTCATTGTGGTCCCATAAAAGTGATGTCTGTCATAGACCCTGCTTCGGCAGGTGGGTAGCCCATGGCCTTGAAGCTTCCATGCTGTTAAAATTGCTGTGAGTTTAAAGTTAAACTTTGCTTGACTTCAGGGGTCTCTGGAAGGTATTTGGTCATGGTAAGGATAAGAAAAAGCAACACAGTTGCATCCCAGGCACTATGGTGAATGAAGAAGAGATGACAGGTGTGGCTCTTGGTGTATGTTGGTGTTTGTTGGTGTATCCTAGGCTAGTTCATGCTAGACTCTGGACCTTCATTAACTAATACATACACATTTGTAAATTGTGCCCATATTATGACAGATGAGAAGGCAGAAAACAAGTCTCCAAGATGCCCCAGCCATCACAGACCATGTATTTACAGCTTGGGAGAGTACCTGGCCCAAGCCACATAGTGTGACTGTTTAACAAATTCCTCTGGAGCCAGGGCCTCTTTCCTCAGTGCCATGTTTCACATCCTATGGCTTTGACCATGCAGGTACTTTCTCAGACCTCTGTCTTGTCTTCAGGCATCAGCAGTCGCTGCCTATTGGGGCTACTGGTGGGAACAAGGAGGCATTTATACAAGCTTGCAGATGCTGCTTGGCCTGTGCAGGGCCAGCTCTTCCTGGTTTTTCACAGGAAAGAAAAGGTGTAGAAGGAAGTGTGCAGAAAGCTACATTCTGATAGTTTTGGGGTTTTTTTGTTGTTGTTTTTGTTTTTGTTTTTTGTTTTGTTTTGTTTTTTGGCTGAGTGACTCAAGTATTATTTAATTTCAAAATTTTCTCCGTTTTCTATGATGTGCATGTGCTGGTCTTACAGTTAGAGACAGAATGCTCTGAAGTACGGAAAGAAGCTACCCCAGGTCCAGCTTGCTGCAGCCCTCCAAAGAGCAGCCTTGGCCCCTGAGGAAGATCCACTCAGTGTGCACAACCTCTCTCCTTCCTTCTTACGTTGATGCCTGCAGGCCTGTGGTCATCTGGAGGAGTGAGCATCCCACTCCTTCAGTTAAATCCACTCCAAGCCACTCCAACCTTGTCCTTGAGAACTGATTGCCAGCTAGATGGAGCTCTGAGCGCTCGCCAGCTCCTCTAACACCTTTCAGAACAAATACACCATGGTTTGGATCCAGGAGCTGCTTGACTGACGGGCTCTCCCTCTTACTGACTGTGGCTCTTTTTCTTTTTATTAAACCTAACAAGATTGCTTTCTGTAGCGTGTGCTCTCATCACTACTCTCCAGAGTTATTGTGGCTTCACCTTGTTAAGCAGGTGATCTCCTTCCTAGAGCACACCTAGAGATCTACTCTTCCTTCCAACAGTCCCTCGTCATCACAGTCTTGTTGACAGAAGCCTGACAATCAGATACAATTATCCTTCAGTGTCCCCCAGGGACTGGCTTCAGAGCCTCTGAGACTTTGAAAACACTATAACGCTGAAGTCCTTCCTGCAGAGTTAGTTGTATGGGGTTCACACGAAACACGGAGTTTTCCCCCCTCCCCCAGCCTCACTCTTTTTAAAATGTTTTGTTCATTACTATTACTGTCTGTTTGGCTTGTGGGGAGGGGGCACACTAATGCCACAGATGAGACATGGGCTCTGACAAGTAATCCTGATGTCTGGTTGGAGTCAGCCACATCTGACCCCAAAGACTAAACAAATAAATCTGGGACGGGGAATGGGATGGGATTGGGGATTGTTACTTTTCTTCTTGCTGGGCTGAAATACCCACCAAAACCAGTCTAAGAAAAATTGTATTGTGGCCCACAAGTTGAGGGTACAGTCGGTCACAGCATGGAAGGCACAGTGGCAGAAGCACGAGGCAGCCTGTCACTTCCTGTCATGGTTGGAAAACAGAGAAAGATGAATTCTAGCATGAAGCCCAGTTTCTCCCCTTTTATTAGTTCAAGGACCTCAAGCCATGGGATGGTTCCATTTGATGTTATGGTGCATTGTTCCTTTCTCAATTAACCAAACCTAGGAGTTCCCAGAGATGCATCTCCTAGGTGATGTAATTCTAGAACCTGCCACTCTGACAGTATTGACTTCACAAGGCGTCCCAAAAGGAAACAGGCAAGAACTGCTTCTCCTTACACGTCTCCATCATCCTGTAGCCCTGGCACAAACATGGAGGACCCAGTTCCAGGTTCGCCCTTGTGATCCTCCCTCTTGTATTCTGAGGAAGACAATACAGTACTAGTCTCAGGCAACAGCCCCCTGATGAGAAGAGCTGTTTCATGTTGCCTTCCCTGGCTTGCTAGGTGTGGGGGGTCCTGCCTCAGATGTCACACTGTGGGTGTTTCTGACTGTTTAGTCTCCAGGTATAGGCCAGTCCATCTTGAGCGCCATCCACTACACTCTAGGCACATGACGACCTAGTCCTTTCTGTCCCCAGTGTTGTCACTTCAGATTCTCCATCAAGTCTGCCCCACGCTCCATTCAGGTGTCTCCCCTCCAGTGTTGTGGAGTCCACCCTCTGTGCTCTCCAGCTCCCTCTCAGTGCTCTCCAGTACCCTCAGCATCACTTGCCCCCATTTTGCAAAGGCTGAAAGGTAAATACAAATGAGGTGGAGGGACTTTGCTCGGACTCATAGTGAGTGGGGTGATTTATTCACTGGGATCGTTTATCTTACTGATGCTGTATCACCTGTGGGTGCCTTGGGCCATCCATGACTATCTGATGTGTCATTCAAATAAGAGATGCCATCCAAAAGGAAGCCACAGAGAGATTGGACCACCTTGAGGGAGATATATACTTTGGTGAGTCATTCCAGGTGCACGTAACCTCCGTGACACTTGGTTTTGGAGCCAGCATCCCTCCATCTTCTCCAAGTGCTAGAATGGCTATGCGTGGCATGGACACTAGAAGCTGTTATCAGTGGTGATGACACTTCAGACAGATGCCATTAACTCTGGAGGATACAGACTACTTGGGTGAGGGGGTCATGGGAGCAAATTCAGAAGCAGGCGAATGAGGGAGTCTCACCTCTACCCAGCCTGCAGTGATTTCATCTTCTCCAAGAGAGGCTCTGAGAAATTTTTTGACAAGACACCATGGTGCTCGTTTTCTGTGGTTTAAAAGAACTCCATCTTTTATGAAGAAAATGCCCTACCAGGGGACATTGTGACCTCCAGGGCTTGGGTAGCCCTTTTGTGGATAATGGTTAAGAACTATTTCCATAAGCTAACAAGAGACTCTTTATCAGCATGCCTCAGAACAGTGCTCTTTGCAAATGGCTCCCACTGGAGCCCTCTCAAAAGCTGTACTGTCTCAGTGCTGTGAGCACAGGCTCCCAGTCTCTCGGGCACAGCCACAAAGGAGGAAGGTCAGATGCTGAGAGCCTCACCAGGGTCACCAGGGCTGTTACTGCTTCCCTGCCCTGATAAGAAAATTAAAATAATCAGGCAGATTACCATGTCCTCAAGTACTAGTGAGTTAACACAGAGAGGGAAACTGAAGCCCAGGGAGGCTGGGAAACTCCACCCAGGACCCATGCCTTAACAACCTGTTCCCCTACAGAGGGCACTGCAACAGTCTGTGGGAATCACAACCCCCATTACCCTAAGCATAGCCTCTCCATTCAGATGAACTATAGATCAAAGTGCACAGCCCCAGGAAGGTCAAGGCTCTGTCTCTCCTCCCACACTGACACAGACTGGGGAAACAGCAGAGATGGATAGTACCCTGAGAGCTTCTTATTGCTACCCTGTCATAGGTAGTTGACACAAACCCATATTAAGAATGGGTAAATGGAGACACAGAGGGTCAGTGACTGGTGTTGGTTGACAACTGTCAGTCTCACAAAGGCCTGATTCCCAGGGTTAAAAAAAAAAAAAAAAAAAAATCTGAAGCTGAACAGCTCAATCATTGCTGGAGCTAAGGTGTAGAGGCTGAGAGAGGTTGCAACACATGCCCAGGGTCACACAGAAGGAATTCAGTTCCCACAAAGCCACTAAAGGCCATCCAAGTTGCACTACCCAGACACCCTGCTTCACTATGGAGCCATGTGTCCCTACCACACCAGGGACCAGCTTCTCATTGATGGCTAAGAAAGTAAATAGACCAAAAGAACATGGGTCAAGAGGAAAGAGACTCTGTAGGGTACTGTCTGTGTTCCTGAGCACAGGGGCCTGACCAAGGACTATGATGTCCTAGTTCCCCATCCCGGGTTTGGCCTAAATGGTCCTAGTGTCTCTCACCACCATCACCGAAGAAGGGAAGAGGTAGAAAGAAAAGGAAGAGGCTCTTAATGAGGGTACCATCTCACAGATCCAGTCCTTGCTATTACTTCTAGGGTCTGCTGTCAGCGCCATGGCAATGCAGAGCTGATGATATGTCCCAGTCACTCTACTGGCATCTCTCCCTCCTCTGTGTCCTTGTCACTCAAACATCCTGTAGCTTAAGAACTGACGGTGGGTGGGGACAGGCACAGTGAGTCAGTGGACTGCAGCTGGGCAGATCATGAGCCTCACAGCACCTCCAAATCTCCTCCACCCACAGGCAACTCGGGGGGCAACCCTCATCAATATCCTTGCCTTGGTCTCTTTGCCTGGGAGTATCCCATGGCCACTTGGCTCCCTCGAGGTCCTTGAGCAAAGAGGGAAGGCTGAAAAGTATGAGGCAGGTGGATTTCCCCAAGGGCCACGTGGGCACCTGAAGGCCGAGGACGTCTGCAGGAGGAATGAGCAGTCCTGGATTAAAACCCGACAATGGAATTGGCAACGATGTGTCCCTGCAAACAAGATTCTAAAATAAACACTCCCGGAGCTGGCACGCATTTGCTATGCCCTGCTTCTCAACACAGAGGAGATTCACTTACGATCGTGTTGGTTATAAATTGCAGCCTGCATTTCTCATATCAAAATGCACAGCCAGTGATATTTAACGCTAAAGAAATATATCCTCCAGCAATGAATACAGTCAGAAATTACTCACCAAATTTAACCAAGGAGAGAGCGATGCCATGGAGATGTACTGCATAAATTCGGGCATGTGGGACAATGGCCACCATTTATTAACATTTTATCTCCTCCTGGAACTGTTTGACCTTGCTTCAGCAGTTTTATTGGGAGCAAGATCTCGGGACGCTCCCATTTTTCCCCCTTCCCAAAGCAGCCCGAGTTGCTCTGAGCAGTAAATACGATTGAAGGTGTTCATTTACTGACGTCTCCTTTAACCCAGGAGAAGAAAAATGTGGAGAAAGTCCCCCTGTCATGCCCACACCCCTCCCCCAAAGAAAAAAAATCAACCCTACCTCTAAGTACACAGCAATTCAGGCCACTTAACCATGCTGCAGTTTATAAAGGAGAAATGAAAGCAAATTACCTGTGAGGAGTCATGGTTTCCGACAAGTGCATGGGGCTCAGGAGTATTGCTTATGGGAGAGGGAACTTTAGGGGGGGGTGGTCATTATTGATGAATGTCACCAAATTAAATTCCTTCACACAAGCCAGGATCATGTACTCAGCTCCAAAGCTTCCTCTGCCCTTGGGCCACTGGGAAGCTATCAAAGATAACAGAGTGACAAAAGCCCACTGACCTCTAGGAACAGGGGTAGAGGGATCCTGATGGACAGTTGGCAGGTGGGAGGAGATGGGCAAGATGCTGCCTAGCAAGGGACACCTGTTTCTCCTTGGCCACACCTCCCTGGACACTGCACGGCTCTCTCTCTCTCTCTCTCTCTCTCTCTCTCTCTCTCTCTCTCTCTCTCTCTCTCTCTCTCTCTCTCTCTCTCTCCTCTCTTCCCACTGGTCACACTTAGAAGAATTAGGGACCCTTCAGAAGAGGACTGTGATGTGCACATTAATGATAGAGAGGCTCTCCGACTTCGTATCCAAGACCGGGTACCACATGTCACCCTGAAGGCTCTGGCAGGTGAAGAAAGGGAGGCCATTTTACCAGTCACCAGTTGCTGTGTTTAAAGCCTCCTTGACCTCTGTCATAAAGATTTATGGACACTGTCCACATGGTCAGCAGAAGTGAAGGCATAGGCTTCCTTGACACACACCAGACCTAAAAGGAAAACCCACTTTGTGTGTGTTCTCTTACTGTACCCACAACATGTAAGTTACACAGGAACAAAGCTATCCCAGGATACAGGGAGGGGAATAAGGGGAAAATGGGAGAGAGGGAAGAATGGGAGGATACAAGGAGGGATGGGATAACCATTGAGATGTAACAAGAATAAATTAATAAAAAATTAAAAAGAAAAAAGAAAAGAGTGACAGACAGCTCAACCCTTTGCTCAGAAACATGACTGCACAAAGCATCCCTCATACTCTCGAACGATCTATAGGAGTGAAAAGGGAGAGAGGCAGAGTTTACTAGACAGAGAAACAGTTGTAATAACCACATAAAAGAGAGTGCTGCATGTGGCGTCTAGTTTCATTCTTATCTCCAAGAGCCTTTAAAAAGGAAATGATGTGAAATTTCAGAACCTGTTATGTTTTGTATGGTTTTTAAAAAATGTTTATGGTGTATATATGTGTGCATGCCTGCATGTTTGTCTGTGTATACAACATGCATGCAGTACCTGTAGGGACCTGAAGAGGGCATCAGATCCTCTGGCACGAGATTTGCAGGTGGTTGTGAGGAGCCCTGTGGGTGCTGAGAAGGGAACCCAGGTCCTCTGGGTGATCAGCCAGTGCTCTTAACCAGTGAGCTACCTCTCCAGCCCCATTAACCTATTTTTTGACTACCAGCAATATCATTCAAAAAGTTCTTTCTGACAATAATTGTATTAAATTTTTCTTGGAGCTGTTATTTCTTTTTCTTGATGTAGCTTGTATTATACATTGCATCTGATGATCAACCTAGTGGAAGATGAGGAGACCTCTCTTCCTGTGGCCTGCCTCTACCTCTCTGAGTCTCTAAACCTTCCAGTCGGAGACATATGACCCTTCATGATGGGGTAATACTATCTGGGTAGAGCATTGTTGGTTGATTTTTGTGGGGGTGGTTGGTTAAGTATGCTCCCATACATCTACATGGTGGAGTATGCTGTATTCCCAGTCTGTGTTGGGTACATGAGACTCAGACCATTGCTCCCAGAGCTGTAATGAGCAAAGTAATAGCTATTGGCATATGATAGCTGTTGGGAGATGGAGAAGTCAGTTTTCTTTAAGGGTGTGGTCCCTGGTAGGTTGACTATGCCCTGTATTTCCAAGAGAATATGATCAGGGCAAACTGGACTTGAGGGGTTGAAAATCAAAACCAGGCCACAAAGTTGGGTGTGTAAACAACCGAGGCCAGATCTGGGCTGAGTTGGGGGATAGGAGTGAATATGATAGAAATACACTATATGAAATTCTAAAAGAACTAGTGAAAAATGATGAGAGGTCAACATAGTCACAGCACAAGCCAGGAACATACATTCTCACTGCTACTGTGCTCACCTATGAGTGCAGCCATGTGTACCACTGGCCGAGAGTTTCCGTGTTTAGTTTTATCCATCAACATGGCACACTCTAGAATCATCTGGGAAAAGAGTTACAGTAAGGGATTGTCTAGATTAACTGACCTGTGGGCATGTCTATGGGTGACATCATGATTACATTAACTGGGGTGGAAAGACCACCCACTGTGAATGGGAGCATTTCCTGGGTCTGCACTTGTTCCCTAATCTCACAAGACCTGTCTTCTTTGCATCACCCACTAAGGCCAGAGTGAAGTCCCTAGATGTGCAATGGCCCTCCCTTTGCTTTCTAGCACTTGATGGACAAAGTGTACTACATTGAATGGATCACCACAGCTCCCTCCTTGCCTAACCTCCTGCCATGATACCTGCCCCACCCCCATTATTTCTGCTGGAATGGACAAAAAAAAAAAAACCACCCAGGCCCCATCCTGCAGGAATTGCTTTGGGTTGGTTGATAAAGATGTTTCTCAAAGGTTGGGGTGCATCCTAAAGTGTGAACCCTGAGCTGATGCTTCCTTCCCATAAGGCTGCATGATGGCTCCTTTCCGGGTAGGAGCTCTGGGCTGTGTGTCATTTGCTTCACTGCCTCACCAGGCGGATGCTATCCTTGTCCATTATTCTCCTCACTGGCCCATGCACTGGTTCACACAGCCAGGCCAGGAACCACTGCACCAGCTCAAGGCCTCAGCCTTCACGTTTCAGCTCACCTACAGCCTGGACTTGGAACACCCAGGGAACTTAAAGAAGCTGTGTGCTTACAGGTCACAGACAGACAACCTGTGCCTGACTACTGTGACCTTCAGAGTTTGGCACACCAAGGTCAGCATGGCCCCATCCCAGCATGTTGTGTGTGCACACGTGACCCCACTCTCTGACTTCCAAGAGGCCTCTTACCAGTTTGAGGATCTAAATGCATGAGCATTGGTGAAGCTGGCAGATCTTTTACCAGAATACAAAATCTTTGTCCTAAAGATTGTGAAGCATTTGTAGCTCTCACCTTAAACCTTCACAGGCCTGTCCTGTACCACATCTGATGTTGGGCCACTTCAACATCCTCTTTCCCTGTCATCCACAGTCTTCCTAAGTGAAGAGACCCTCTTTTCCAAGGGAGCCATTCTCAGAGATGGGGCCAGCCAGAGCCCCACAGGGCTCAGGTTCATCTTAGATAAGACCGTGTAATAAACCAATTTTCTTATCATGCTTGAGGCAGTGAATCACTTCTGAAAGAGCAAAGGCTTTGAAACCAGACAGACACAGAGTGGGGGTGGACACAGCAGAGCAGCAGCTAGTCCCCAGGAGCAGAGGTCTCCACAGGATCCTACCCCTCTTGACCCAACAAAATATTCACACCCAGAGCCATGACCCAGGAAAAACCAGGCCAGAGGGAGAAAAATCCAGAAGATGGTAGGCCCTTCTACCTGAACCAAGTGAAGGACAAGTTGAGATGATCCCACCAGTGCCTTCCTCACCACCCCTACAACTCTTTACCTCAGATATCTGGTGGGATGTGGGGGGCAGGCATACTGGTCAAGCTCAAAGTGGCCCTTGGAGGGCTTAGACAGCAATGACATGCTGCATCTGCTCATGAATATACGTGACAAACATGTCTCTCATCCTCTGGCTGCCTCTTCCCCAGATCTGGCAGATTTGATAGATAGGCTGGTTCATAAGAAAGGGCTGCTCCTCCAGTATCCAAAGCCAGAGCTCACCCCTCCATTGAACTGTGTTCTAACCCTAACCCTCTGTGATGCCCTTGTATATTACCTTGTCTGCACAGTTTGGGTACCAAAACCTGGATAAGGGTTGCCAGGGAGTTAAAAAAAAGGGGGGGGCAAACAGAGACACATGTATAAGAAAGTCATGGTCAGGCAGGCTATGCACATTCTGATGGAGAGGCACCCACTACCACAACAACCTCAGCATGTTTATTACAAACAGCACAGGAAGGAGGAGTTGGCTAGGCTCTGGGAGAGGTCTCTGGTGGCAGCCCCAGGCTGTAACCATCCAGGAGGAAGCTGCAGTTACTAGGTTTTGCTCATACTGGTCAATCATGTGTAAAGACTTGGACTTCCACATACTCTCAAAATTCACTCATGTTCTGAATAGAAGAAGGCTTTGCCATTCTCATGTGTCTGAGGCATTGGAGCCTTGATATGTCTTCATCTGGTCTTTACATACTCACTGGGGGCTTCTTGGGACCCCTACAACACATCAACTGGGTCATAGCTGTCCCCTAGCCTGTGGTCCTAAGAGGCTGATGGTGGAGCTCCCAGATCTTCCAGCAGGGCCAACAGTGGTGGCCAAGGCTAAGTCCCCACACCAAGCAGGAGGTGTCCCAAGGAGTCAGACAGGTGGAGGTCTGAATGTGTGGGTCATGTTCTGGAACGTAACCAAACCTATGCTGAGTGTTGTATGTGTGTGTTTGGGGTGAGGACATCAAAGCAGAATCCCAAGGTGTGTTGCCTCTCCAGCAGGGCCACACTGACTCTAACCACTTTCCAGAAAAAGAAAAAAAAAAATGATTCGACAAGCCAGCCAGTGCAAAGAGGGTGTTTTGTGTGGGGTCTGCTGAATCTCAACCTAGTCTTAGATCTTCACCCTGACTACAACAATCACATGGAGACAGACTCAAAGGAGAATGGCCTCCTGTTCTGCCCATGCTCTCTCCCTCTCCTCTCTTCTATGAGCACCCATCATGCACGTGGACCCCTGTTCCTCATGTGCTTAAGCTTAGATACTTTCACAATATCCAGCCCTCCCCCTGGATCCTTGCTGTGCCACATCTTCCCCTTGAGAACCACCTTCAATGATGACCTCTGTGTCAGTTTCCCCCAGTCTAGCCTCTGTGTGGAAGAGAAAAGCATCCTGGACGGTGGCCCCCTCATAGAGCTGGTTACAGGTCGTGAGTCTGCCCCTTAAGATCTGAGAAACCTAAACAGATCACTCCCCTGCCCTGAGTCTAGGGGTCCAGTCTTGAGACATCCCAGCTTTGTGAATGAATCATGCCAAGCCCCACTACCCTCACCCAAGGAGCCTGGTTTACTCTGGGTACATGTTGCACCCCTTGCTTTGAAGAGCAGTACCCTCTGAGAGTGCCTTAGTTCTTAATATACTTTGGGCTCCTGATGTGAAGCCGCACATGTTGTGGGTACTGGCCATTTTAGACTGTCACAGGACCAAAAGGGCCAGTTTGTAAGCGTGACATCTGAGAAAGCCCTGCACTTTCATAGTTTGTGGATTGAGTCAAGAACTGTCCTACACACAGGATAGAGGACTTTGAAAAAGATAAATTAATGGATGGATGAATGAACTATTTCCCTGGCAGACCAAACAAGGAAGAACAGCTCCTTCAGTAGCCAGGATTTAGTCTGTGCTAGAAGAAGTGCTCTCCAGTGTACCCCAAGTGGAATCTCTCCTGTTATCAGGGGAAGAAGGCCAGAGGTACAGGCAGCAAAATCTCTACAGCAGTGCAGACAGGGTACCCCAAGCCTAGGCTTACTGAAGTGAAAGAACAGAGGCAGCATGGTCCCTGCAGCTGATATGGGTGCCCCAGACTTGGTAGTACAGCAGACACCCTGCCTGCCATAGGACAAGCCATTCATAGAATGCCAGGTAATGGCTCATGAATTAGACTGAGCAACTCAACATGCTAATGATAGAGTCTGGAGGAGGCTTATCTTCCTAATGGTGATTCAGCTTGGCAGATAAGGTCAGTAACTACATGTGGAAGAAGGAGGCATTTTCAGATTCTGATATTGCCTCTGGTCACAATACTGGCCCATCAAATTGTGTCCAATCACTTCTTTCCAGCCTCATTGGAGATTACTGTTTATCTCCTTTCAGTGTTTCTGGGTTTCATGTGGGGCCCTCAGAGACATCTACTTCTTATCTCCAATGACATATAATTCACCCATTGTCCTCCCAATATACTCCTGAGTTCTAGCTAAGCCACACTGCCCAGTTTGGAGGGGAGATTAATGGTCCCCACCTTCTACTGATGGCCCAGCAGCCTTGAGGGAGGTGTCTGGAGTGATTGCTCACTATTGGTCGTCATTTGTCACATTTAACTGCAGACTTCCAAAGGACTCTCAATTCAATGCTAGACTTAACGGGGCTTTTACAGAATCAATCCCTGTCTTTTTATTTTAAATTTTATTGGGTGGGAAAGGACAAATTAGATCTCATTTAAAGATACCTGCCTCTGAGATGGCAGCCTGGCCAATGGCACGGCTTTTTTTCTGGCTTTGAGTCACTATTTTCACAGCAGGGTGCTCACTCCCCAAAAGAAGCTCATGTATTGGGGCGGGGGGCGTGAAGGCTATGAGCCAAGCCATCTGTTAAAAGTCATAAACACAGAGCTCCCATGAGCAAGGAAAGGAAATGTGTTATTTTTAAGAAAACTAAGTGTTAAAAAAAATAAACACTTCCCCCTCTAATTGTAGATGAAAACATAATTTGGACAGTGAGGATCACACCTGTAAAATATCTCTCCAGTGCATAATTATACTAATAGGCGTGTTGTTTAGCTGTGTCACTGAGTGCCTTTGACCCTGTATGAGGATCTCCGTGTCTTGGGAATGCATATGTACTGAACTGGCTCTGCATCGTGAAGGGGCCCTGGAACCAATCGTGTCACGGGGTGCATGGTGCTATTCTACTCATTGTAGTAAAATACATGCACACACACACACACACACACTAGATAACTTTAAGCATTTTAAACCTGTAGCTCAGGAGCACGGGGCAGTGTCACATTTTTTCCACACAAACCAATCACTACCATGTTAGTGGCTATCTCTGGTGCTATGACAAAATGCTAGATAGAAGCAACCTAAGGGGAGAAAGGTTTCTTTCTGGCTCGTCATGGACTCGCTACAGTGTGTCTGCCTATTCTGTTGACAGGCACTTGGATGGTCCCTGAGTAACGTTGGTGTGGACCAGGTGAACAAGTACCAGGTGGGTTTCTTCTGCTTTCAACTCTGACTTCAGAATTTCTAGTCCATGTTGAAGAGAAGACACGGCACTATTGGGGGCTCTATCCATGGTGAGGGGAGCCTGACGCCAAGCCTCCTCACATCTCAGTAGGTCAAGTAGAGGTCATGGTCAGAGCCAGAATGTATGACCTTTAAAGACCTGGCCCAAGTCACCAGTTTTTGCCAGTCAGGACCTGCCTCCTTAAAGGATCCACAGCCATCAAAATGGTGCCAAACATGGGGACCAAATGCTCAAAGCATGAGAACGCATGTCATGACAGCTACTATCCATCTGCAGAAAAATGTTGACCCTGAAGAATGGAAACTCCATCTTCATTAAATTCCCCATCCTCCCTCCCCTAGGCCCTGGAAATTTCCATCCAATTTTACACTTCTATGGATTTGACTACTCTAGGGAAATCCTGCTGTCCTTGTGCGACTGACTATGTCATCAAGCATAAGTCCTCAGGGTCCACCTGTGTCTTAGCAGGCTTCCGAATCCCCTGCCCTTGTAAGGGTGGCTGATAATCCATGGCACAGACTCACCGTAGTGTTTGTCTATTCTTCTGTTGGTGATCTTCTGGATAGCTCCTACTTTTTAGCTGATAATGTCAGTGTGAGCATAGGTAAATAAGTACCAGCATCATACACCCCACAGGAAGACAGTTGAACATGTATGTGTTCATACCTGTATATACCTGGGAGGTTCACACATGTGAGGAGACTGGGTATATGTGTATGGAGGCCAGAGGACAATCTGGGGTGACTTCTTTAATCACATTCCACCTTGGTTTTTCAGGCTGGCGATGGTGGCACACACACACGCCATTGGTTGAGTGTGGCAGGGGTAATTTTCTCCTTCTACCATGTGGGTCCCTGGGGTCAGACTCAGGTCTTCAGGCTTGGCATAAGTGCCTTGATCTGTTAAGCCATCTTGCCCACCCCTCCATGCCCCCCCCATTTTTTGGAGCTAGAGTCTTTCATTGGTCAGCAAACTTCATGAATCGATCTCTCCCTTCCCCATTCAGACCCCCCACCTCTAGACTTACAGACACCAGACACGTGGCCCCTTTCATGTGGGTACTAGTTACAAAGTTCAGTTCTTTACACCTTCACAGCAGGCCTTTTCTCAAGTGGACGTTCCCCCCCTCCCCACCTCAGTTCCCTGTGTTGAACTTCTGGAGGGTCCCGCAAGCTATGCTCTTTGGAGACTGGTCCCCTCTGCCATCCTAGCAAGGCTGCGTTGTCTCTGATTTTTCCACAGTGCATTATCTTATGGCTCAGCTAAAGTCCTGGCACCAAAGCCACATTCAGTGCAGAGCACCAGAGAGGGCACCACATAGAGACACCCACAAAGTCATTCAGAACACCAAACATCTGGGCAGATAAGAATGCTGAGCTGTCTTCCATATCACCAGAGTGTGCCAGCTGTGGGAATAGTACTAGGCAGCAAGTTGAGTCCCACGTTGCCCAAACTCACTTCCTGGAACCACACCATAAGCCCTCCTGACCTACTCACTGCTGGGACCGCCTACGGGGAGATCTCTCTTTACAATGCAACACATCCTTCCTAACTCCTGTCCTGGGTTCCCCTTTATATTGGTTGAGCCCATTTCACAACTTGGCCCCTTTCCTTCACACAGGGACTGTGGAACATGGGCACCACTGCTCACCTCAGCTGACCCCAGTCAAGTGGGTGCAGCAAATGCAAGCTTTGTAGACTACCTGGTCTCACGTGGTCATCTGGAGCTGCTGTCAAGAGGATTGGTATACAGAACAGGCCACTTGGTCTCCAAATGGCCTGCTGGGTGAGCGGGCACACAGCCCTCCAAACTGGCAGAGATTCCCTTCCCTTATCCAGTACCTCCCTCCATGTGCCCACAGCCCGAGGCATCCCGCATTCCGTGGGCTGTAGTTCATTGACTAATTGGCAAGAACAGACGGGGCTGGGGTAACGGGGCCCTGAAGTGAGAATCTGGCTCAATTCCTGCTAACACCACCTTTTGCTATTTCTGCCAAGCCCTGCAGAGCCCATTTTTCAGGCAGATTCCATATTGTCTGTGCTCAGTCCACATGGCCGAACAGACAGCTTTCCTCTCTGCGTATTCTAGAACAAGCGGTGGACATGCTCTTCTTGGAAGACAACGTGGAACAGGTGGCTCAGACAGTGGGGGCAGGCTGCTGAAGGGACAGAGAGAGGTGGTCCTGGTGAGTCCTTGGCAAGCCTATGTCCTTTGTCCATCAATGCACCAGGATGACTGGTGTATAACTAGTCAGTGAGACCAAAGTGGACATAGGTCTGTGAGGCCTGAGGTCAGGCTGGTCTATAGGATGCTGGCTGCATCAAGCATCAGTCAAAAGTCACAAAGGCAAAGGTGGACTTCTGCCACTTCTTATGCATGTGGAAAGGACTACAGAAGCCCAGCCTTTACATAGAAACCCATAAACCATAACATGTGAACCTCCGAGATCTGGATACATGGTATCTTTGCAACATTGGCAGCTACAGGATGACTCAGAGTCCCTAACTCAGATCAGCCTCAGGAAGGCATATGTTTTTCCTCGGCCAGGCCCTGAGGATGAGAAAAGAGGCAGGACAAGGCCGAGAGTTGGACGGAAGAGGTGGAGTCTGAAGGAGATCTAGCCACCCTACAGGAAATATGGGAAGCTCCAGTGGTCTAGGGTAGAGGGAGAGGAGCCACAGTAGTGCAGCGGCCAGGGATCAGGCACTTCCTGGAGTGCAGTGGTACACAACTTTCAGAAATAGACTCTGTGGATGGAAAATAGAGACACACAGGCATCACCCTCCCTGTGTATCCACAGCCCTCTGTGGCAAGCAGTATTGTACTTGCAAAGCCTGCCTGTTGCTCTGGCACCTATCAGGACACTTTTCAGGAACTAAAGTGACAAGGCTGTGTTTGGGGGGACATAAGATGGGGCTAAAGGCCTGAGAAGAGAGAGTAGTATGGCCAGGCCAATGGCAAAGACTCCTTTAAGGAGTCTGGGGCTTTATCTCACTTCAGAGGGCAGGTAAGACCCCGAGAGTGTGCAGTAGTAATCCCTGCCTGCATCCTGTCCATTTC
Source organism: Acomys russatus (assembly GCF_903995435.1). Classification (NCBI taxonomy): domain Eukaryota; kingdom Metazoa; phylum Chordata; class Mammalia; order Rodentia; family Muridae; genus Acomys; species Acomys russatus. The sequence continues at coordinate 49,836,538 of NC_067153.1, forward strand.
CAGCACCAGTCACAGGCCAGAGATCACCCACAAACTATCTTGGATGAAGCAACATGTCCCCCTGAAACAGGACAAGCCCACCTTTCTCTGTGAGACTTCCTAGGGAAAGATAGCCATACAAGCCATGCAGTGGCCACCCCAAATTCTGGGCCCTTCTCTAAGACATGACTCCTGAGTGAGCTCTTGCCCTCTCATTTTTATTTCTTCCTCCACCAAGTAAGGATGCTCTTCAGCAAGAGTGTCACGAGGCTTAGAAGTGGACATGTGAAGAGCTTTGGAAATGTTGAACTGCCCTCTCTGAATGTCAGACAATATTATTTTAGAATAAGCTTTAAGGCATTACTTGAAGAAGAAGTATTGGGAAATTGATTTTCCCCCAAAGTGCTCTTGCACCTTAATGTGTTCTTATACCTTGATGTGTGTGTGTGTGTGTGTGTGTGTGTGTGTGTGTGTGTGTGTGTGTGTGTGCTGTCATTTGCTAACAGGTACAATGCCCCCTGTGACTGGGGAATCTTGGGGCACACCTGCCTCCATAAGAGGACTTTGTAGATGATCAGTGGGCTTACAACGAATTGATAATGGTTAGCATGTGCCTTAGGCTCTTCTCCAGCCCTGTCTTTCCCCCTCAGTTCTGTGAGCCTTATATCTCCTCAATGGAGCTACCTACATATGGTGTCATAGTGGATTCTGTGTCTGGAGGGCACCTGAGGGGATATTTGAGCCACCGTTTTCCTAGAGAAGCTCCAATCTGAATAAATCAGATGGCCTGGCCAAGGACAGATCCTCAGAAACTTTATGCCCCTTCCTTGCTAGAGAGCCATAGTGCACATCACCCACCTGGGGGCCCTGCCTTTCTATAGGGTTCGCCTTTTTATAGGCTGTTGTGTAGCATTATTCCCAAATAGGAAACCAACACCGGACCAAAGTAATGATACAACCAAAGCTAAACTTGGTGAGCCAATGGGTTTTTACTGGTACATATTGTGGTTATATTAATACTATAGACAAGAGGTTACATTGATGACTCAAAGGCATCTGCATCACTAAACTTCCTCTCAAGTTTGAGTGACCCTTCGTGGAAGCCGGAGCTCTCTGCATGACTTCAAGCTCAGGAAAACAGAGAAACTCTTCTTGTGTAACCTTGGGAAGGAAGGGGCCTTGTGAAAATCTCACAAGTGTCAGGGACTTATGGGACTTGTGTGTTGTTAACTTCCTAAGGCTTAAGGAGCCTCATGTTGTGGTAGATTTTCAATTTTGAGAAAATTGCTATGTGACATGTGCATGCTCGATCTCATCATGGGGGTAGAGTCCCACGTCTTCCATAGCTTTTCTAGCCTTGTTTTCCATTTATTAAATTCAGATTCCTGGTCCTCTTTGGCCCTTCTTCCCAGAGCATGACAGAAGTTACTCTCCATGCTTCTTCTTTGAAAATCAATATGATACACAGCACATAAACTGTGCATTGCGACCAGTTTAGTTGTCCCCCTTAGTGGCATTTAGCATGTAGCCAATGCTGTGTAGCCATCACCATCATCACTCACAGAGCCCTGTTCAAAACAGAAACTCTATCACCTTGAAATAGCATCCCCACCTTGTCCCTTGGCGACTCCATTCTTTCCATCTCTATGGGTCTCACTCCTGTTTTCTCTGGGAGACTCTTACTGGCCTCAAGGAGGACAGTCTTTCTGCTACTGGCCGTTCTACTCAGCTTTATATCCACAAGACTCGGCCACATTGTGGCAAGCACCAGAATCTCCTTCTTCATCTGTGCTAGATGCACCACATTTTGTCCATCCACCCACCCACTGATGGCCATGTGAATGGATCACACCTCTGGATGTCGGTAACAGTGCTGTTCTGAACTCAAGTACAGAAGCATCTCCTCAGAACCCTACCCAGAAGGAAGTTCCTGACCTTATTGGTCTCTTAGTTCATGGTTCAACACCCTCTCCTAAGACCTGAAAGAAAACCACTCTGGTCCCAGGCTAGTGTAAACTCCCTCTGTGGTTCTGGTCATTTTCTGTGCCCTTTCTCTTTCATAATGCACTTTAAGCATTCTCTCCACTCCTCTCTCCCTCTCTCCATCCCTTCCTCCCCCCTTCCTTCTTCCCCCTTCTGTCTTCAAGCCTCTATGGAGACTGTCTTAGTTAAGGTTTCGTTGCTATGAAGAGACACTATGACCATGGCAACTCTTATAAAGAAAAACATCTCATTGGAGCTAGCTCACAGTTTCAGAGGTTTAGTCCATTATCATCATGGCAGAAGTTATGGTAGCAGGCAGGTGGACAAGGTGCTGGAAAAGGAGCTGAGAGTTCTACACTTTGATTCACAGGCAGCAGGGAGAGACTGTGTGCCACACTGGGCAGAGCTTGAGCACAAGAGACCTCAAGGCCTGCCCTGACAGTGACACACTTCCTCCATCAAGGCCACACCTACTCCAACAAGGTCACACCTCCAAATAGTGTCACTCCCCATGGGCCAAGTATTCAAACACATGAGTCTATGGGGGCCATACCTCTTCAAACTACCACAAAGTCTATACCCCCAAAACAGTGTAGAGCCCAAGGTAACCATATACCCACTACTGACCAGCCAAACCATGCAGTGTTTCCTGAGCTGCCCCCCAGCATTTGTGCTTGGCCATATGCTAATGCTGGATCATCTTAGCAGCAAAGCTTCTTAAGCCAACCATTCAGCTCCCAATTAGCAGTCAAGTCTCACGTTGAGTCTGTGAGATGCTCAGAGCCCCCAGGCAGTGTCCAGACTCTAAGTCAAACCCGCTGTCCACACACAGTTATGTGTATTGGCTTGCACAACAGTCCAATAAAAGTTATACAATAATCTAGAAAGCCTACCCGTACCTCCCCATCCGCTTTCGCCTGCCAGTCAGCCCTCTAGCAGCTGGGTCAGGATGTAATATGACCATCCTGCTGAGTAGTTGGCCTCTGTGAAACAGGTGCCCCCAAAAGCCACTCTTACATATAGTCCTGGCAAGGAGAAAACTTAAGCCACTGACCTGGATGGCCAACTACAAAGCCGGGACCCTCTCAGCCTCGCATCCTTCATGCCAGAAGCATGAATCTGCAGAATTTTCCACATGTAAACACTTCATCCTGGGACAAGATGAGACAAGCTTTCCTTCTAAATCTGGCAAAGTGGAGGGCCACTGTGTCCTCTCAGTTTTCTCCTAGGATAGAGATGTCCTTAGGTGTGGTCCAGGGTCAGGGGTCAAAGCCTGAGTGGAAAGCAGGGCCTAGCCTAAACCATACCCTTCACCCTGCATCCCTGACCAATCTACCTTGCTTCCTCTAGCTGTGATAACTGGCTTGGGCTTGGTAGAAGTTTTCAGGGTAGCCAGATCATAGTGCTCAGCTAAGGACAGTCAATGGTTGCCTCAAGGCACGTCGTTACTATGCCGGTCAGAGGCACACATAAGCTCTGTCCTATCCATGGTACTAGGCTGGTGTGAACTCATTCAGAGGGGAAATGTCTTGGGCCTGGAGGAGCACATGACCATCCATCCATCAGGTACTCATTCCTCAAGCACACCCAGGAGGACCCTGGTGTGGTTAGCCAGCTTCAGGCAAAGATGTGAACCAGCGTGTGAGATGGGGGGGGGGGGGGGAGGCAAAGCTCAGCTACAATGGCTGCGCGAGGTCTCACCCATGCGGGGATGTGAATATGCTCTTCCCACAAAGTGTGAGGATGTGTCCTGCCCACAGAAAGCAGGCAGCCCCAGCTGAGTCTTTTTTGTACTTTCCCTGTTCCTGCTCCCCAGGAGCTCAGGCTGCCGACAGCATGATGCGCTGGGCCACACTCCACATTAAACAAAGATAATTTCTCACAGTGGCTTCTCTCAGCTGGGCCACTTCAGGCCATGCAGGGAAAATCTCGGTCTGTAGGTCCTAGAAAGAACTCAGAGCAAAGAACGGTTCTCTTCCTGGACCCCACACAGCAAGGCGCCCATAAATACTGAGTGCCAGTTTCATGAATTCTTTATGCTATTTACTTAGAGCTGTGTTTATTAAACTGGTCTCCTTCCAAAACCTCCTTGTAGATTTCTCTCTCTCTCAAAAAAAAAAGTAAGTTTTATTTCTCCAGCCCACTCTGGATTAAAAATGGGTCTTTGATGCATCTAGAGGAATTTGCCCCCTAGAAAGCTTCCCTGGACTTACATAAGGAATAGAACAACTTGCAGCTGTGGGTCACACTCTGCATTAGCAGCAGTAAAAGCCAGAGTCATCCTCACATGGATGTCTCCAGGGTGGGTCTTTTTCTATCTTTGTGAGGGTATTTGAGATCTTCATGCTTGAAAACGGCTTCATGTCCTTCAAGCCCACTGACAGGGAGCCCACACGGCTCCAAAGAGCAACTGAAGATGAAGTAAAGCACACGAAGCCAAGAGTTTTCCAGGACACAGATGGAGGCCCCAATCCTTGTTTTAAAGGGCGGGGAAAGCATCCTGAAGACACTCAGGTGCCTGGGTCTTCAGGGTCATAAACAAAGTATCCAGATTATGAAAGCCACGCACTATTATCTTTGTATAATTTTTTAAAATTTTAAACTGTGTGTGTGTGTGTGTGTGTGTGTGTGTGTGTGTGTGTGTGTGTGTGTGTGTTTGAGTGCAGATAACAACAGGGGCAAGAAGAGAGCATTGGCATTGCAGGTGAAAGTGTACCTCCTAACATGGGTGCTGGAGACCCCACTCAGACCCTCTGCAAGAGCAGTAGGCAACCAACCACTGAACCATCTCTGCACCCACTCCACGCCTGCCAAATGCCTTCTTACTGTATCTCTGCTTTTTAAAATGTTGCTTCTCTGCTCCTATTCTGAGCATCCAGGAATCTTATTTTCAAGAAACCTCATAATCAGGCCCAATACGCCTTTTACCAGCCTGTAAAAAGGGGCAGATGAGGGGCCCTTCATTCAAACAGCGGGGAGTGATTAACAATTCTCAGCACAAAGCCCCCCTTGGAAGTGTTTCCTTCTATGTAATGGGAACTAGAGTGACACGGAGTTGGCAGCAGGAACTTGCACATTACAAACTTGTGTTTGTGGAGTGGTATTTATTTCCTGTAAGGTAATAATGAGCAAGGCCCTATTAATAGCATCCTGGCTGTTGTAACAGTTTCTGACTGCAAATTTATCATTAAGTCAATACGTTCCATAGTTTCAGCATCCCCACTTCAATTGAAAATGATGCCAGTTGCTCCTGGAAGACGCAAGTGTTTTTTCTCCTTGCCCACTTCTGCTGTGAAGATCGTCCAGCTGATGTGATGTCACCAAGTGCTCCTTCTCTTGAATGGGACATATCTCTGGTCCCCAGTCTGAGCACATCAACACTTGTGGATACGTAATATTTAAAAATCACTTTTGTATCAGTGTATAATTATTATTCAAAAATGTTGGGCTCCAGCTATCCAAATGCATAGTGGACTTTGGCCAGTCTTTCCTACCTCCGTCTCTTGCCCAGCCCTCTCTCCTGTTAGTCACCTGCTATGGGACTCCTTCCTGTTCCCAAACAGTTCCCCTTCCACTGTATGCCATATGTGTGCATATGTACACATATGCTTATGCTCATGTGCCTGTGTGTACATCTGTGTATAATGCATCTGTAGATCCTGTGTGTGTGTCTGCATGCAACCATATGTGCGTATGCATGCATCTATGTATGTGCATGGATCTATGTGTGTGCACATGTGTCTATGTGTGTGGCGCTCTCTCTCTCTCTCTCTCCCTCTCTCTTTCGTGTGTGTGAGGATGTATGTGGACATGGGTGTGTATGTGTAGAATATAGGTTCTAACTATGAGAAAAATGTCCATCTTTGTTCTCCTGAGATTGGCTTGTTTAGAGCATTGTGATGACCTTGTGAAATCACATATTCACTTCAAATATAAATCTTATAAGGGTGGCTCGCTGCCTCCCCTAGCTTCTCATATAACTGGTGGAATTTCACAAGAACTCCATCCTGGCTTTGTGGCTTTTCTACAATTCCAGCGCCTATGTCTACATCCCAGAGCAGTACCTTGATCTGGGAGAATAAATGTAATTTGCAAATGGTCTTAATCATGAGATCACCTGAAGCTTCATATGAATGCTTTTTCATCAAATGGGATGGTTTTTAAATTTAATTTCTATCTCTAAGCCTCTGGATATTTTCTGTGTTGTGACAGCTTTCAAAGCTGCTGATTCTAAATTCTATGCTGAACACATGTAACTCCAATCTATTTTGCCACAATAAATGAATGCTTCTTCACTGTAGTAATTTACTGGAAAAATAACAACTGAGCCCTGAAATTCTAGACGTACATACACATAAATGTATGTATACTCACATATATACATAGAACGTAGATATGCATGCATGCATACATAGATATACACACAGATGTGCACACACACATATATACGCATAGTAACATACACAAATGCATGGATAGTATAAACACACACATAGATACATAGACAAACACATGCATATGTACATGTAAACACACACACAAATGACACAGATGCGTGCATATACATATATACATATGAAGGCATGCACTAACATACTCATAAAGACATATGCACATAGATACACACATAAATGTGTGCATACACGTATATACAAACACAAATTCATGTACACTTATGAACATAGAGATATACACACATAAATGAATGTAAATATATAGATATACACAAACAAATGCATGAATAGACACATATACACGAGGATACATAGACAAAAGCATGCACAATGTGCTAATTACTCTTCTGTTATTGTGATGAGGCTATGACCAAGGCGACTTATAAAAGAGAGCACTTACTTGGGGCCTTGGTTAACATTTCTGAGGGTTAGTTTATGAGTTTTATGGTCTGGAGTATGCAGCTGGTGGGCAGGCATGGCACTGGAGCAGGAGTTGAGAGCTTATATTTTGATCCTCAGCAAGGAGAGAGAGAGGAGAGAGAGAAACAGGCAGACAGACAGACAGACAGACAGACAGAGACACAGAGACACAGAGACACAGACACAGACAGAGAGACAGACAGACTGGTATGAGCTTTTGAAACCTGAAAGCCTGCCCTCATTGACAGACCTTCTCCAAAAAAGCCATACCTTCTAATCGTTCTCAATTTCCAGAGATGTGCATATATACACATAGACACCTGCACAAATTCACACATAAACCATATATACATAGATGCATACGCAAATGTATGCATGCACACATATATACAGGTAAATGCAAGCACACACAAATACACATATAGATGTGCGTATGCACATAGATACATAGATCCACATACATACACGCATGGGTCGCTTCAGTGGGAGTTTGCGTTTGTGTGAGATAGGCTCTGGTAATAGACTGATAACAGGCACACACCTGCGTGAAACGCAGAGAGAAACAGATGAAAATAAAGTACAGGCAAATCACTTCAAGACAAATAACGAAGAGAGTGATGGGGCCTGCAGTGGTCTGAATGAGAGTGGCTCCATAGGATCATGTCTGTCCCATAATTACTAGAGCTGTTTGGGAAGGGTTAGGAGGTGTGGCCTTGCTGGAGGAGGCGTGTCACTGGGAATGGGCTTTGAGGTTTAAAAAGTCCATGTCGTGGTTGTTGTCATAACATGTAACATGTAACATATCTCAACTGCTACTCCAGCTCCATGCCTGCCTGCCTACCTGCTGCCCACCATGATGGTCAGGAACTCACCCTCTGAAAGTGTATGCAAGACCCCCATTAAATGCTTTCTTCTGCAAGATGCCTTGTTCATGGTGTCTCCTCACAGCAACAGAAAAGCAGCAGAAACAGTTGCTCAAGCCGTGAGCAGGGAGATTTGGAAAGGAGCTTCCCCTGGGAATGGGTCCCAGAGGGAGCGTGGCCTTGCTGACAGCATGGTCTCAGACTTGTGTCTTCTAGCTGGATGGGAACTCCTTCGTTTTGAAGCTCCAGTGATCCGTGGACTTTGGACCTGACCTTGCTGTACCCAGTAGTCATATTTAATTCACAAATGCTCTCCCTCTGGAAGAGAAGAAAGTAGAGGGCCTTGGAGAAGGCTGCAGTAACTCAGCACTCTGAAGGGAAGCAAACCCCTTTGGCAGCACACTTTCTCCGGAGTGGAGAATTGTCCATAAACAGCCTTCACCTGGCCCAGCATTGAAGGTACACCAGGCAGTGACCTGACTCTCCCCAGGTCCTTGTCAGGATACAGGTGGCCCTAGCCCCCTCTTGGGTAACTTGTCTCTTTCTTCCTTTCTGGAGATGAAACCGTTTGAGTTTCTTGTTTGGAACTTCAGATTTAGCTCCCTTTATGCAACTTTTTCTGTTGTTGTTGTTTTTGTTTTTGTTTTGTTTTGTTTTAATCCTTTGGGGTTAAACAATCAGCGTCAACTTGATGCTGTGGTCACATCTGCCATAAAAATGCAGGTTTTCCTTTGAGTACAAGTCCAAGCAGGTTGCGGGTTAAGTGTGGCTAGGGAGTTCCCCAGGGATAGTTCATTAAAGGGAAACTACACTCACTCTTTCAAGGTCAAAGGCTCTTAGCTGGCAATGCTGGAAGAGAGGCTCAGAGTCTGCATATCTGCATCCCTCAAAAGTAAAACAGGGGGGAGACTGTGGAGAGGAGCACTACCTTAGAAGCATGCCCTATGACACCCCTCCCCCATAAAGAAGATAACGGCATCCTGGTTTGTCCGTTTGCCTGGCTACGATTTCATATTTGCACTTGGATTTACATGAAGAAACTTGACCCTGTGTGTAGGTGGTGTAGAGCCAGTTAAGAAACCTGGCCTCTAAGGTCAAAGGCAGCATTTTCTTTCTGCTGTCGTCCTTCATAAGAGAAAGTTTCCACTTTTCCCATGTCCTCAGCCACGTCGAGGCTAGGCATCTACAACGCTCAGAATTTGGTCATGATGGCCATTGTCAGTCACGCACATTTGGGAAGACACACTGCTCCCAAACCCAGACTGGAAAGACATGGCCCCAGTACAGGAAGTTGCTTCCTCTCCACACCAGTTCCTGCCCTTTCCTCTGGCAGCTGGAGGCTGCACACAGAGCTGAGATCGTTCTTTTGCCTATCTTTGTTGGGTGTATCCCGGCACTGTACAATCAGGCACAAAGCATTGCTGGTCATGATCTCCACAAGTAGTCTTGGGTCTCTAGGACTATGGCCTTGAGGCACCCTGTGCGGCGGTCACTCTCACCAGGTTCCATCAACATCCTGCTACCTCTGCACCTTCCCCTCTTTTATATTTAGAATCCACACAGTGTTCTCAGAGCTTGTGGAGTCGGTAACGTCACTGAGCTCAGGGGTGTCCACAGCCCCAAACCACTTTTTCCAACAAGTATCTTTGTCCAGCGCTCAGCTCCTAGCGTCCAGCCCTATCCAGTTTTCAGTGCTGTTGAGACTTCCGGTCTGATGCCCAAGTAATGTTCTAGAAGTCCTTGAGACGTTCCTTACATGGCAGCACAAGATAGTGTGATAACCTTCCAGCCTCAGGCCAGGCATCAGATACAGCAGCTCCTAGTGACATCTGATGCCATCTCCCCTGGGGGACTGCAGGACAGGCTTACTCAGCCCAGACTTCCCAAAGCTCTGGGCATAAAGAAGCATGGAAGAGAACAGATGTTGGCTTGTTATGCTGAATGGTGAGAAAGCGAGGGCTAAATTTTATTTTCAATTTGATTGAAACACCTAGCACACTCGTGAAACGTGTGTGTGTGTGTGTGTGTGTGTGTGTATGTAGAAAAAAAGAATTATCTAAGGAAGGAAGGCTATCTTTGAAAACACAGGAGTACCATACAAACAGCTACTGTACCAAGCTAAATAAAAAGATAAAGAAGAGAAAACCAGGCAAAAACCCTTAGCTCTGTTTTCTGGTTTTCTGAGATGCAACTAGGTTCCTGCCACCACAGTTTCAAGATATTTCTGCCATCATGATTGGCCATATCCTCAAGTCATCACCCCAACCCAACACTGCCTCCTTCAGCTGCTTTGTGTCAGTTGTTGGGTCATAGGGACGAGTGGTTTTCTGCACTGATGACTGAGAGTGTACTCCTATGGTTCCCTTCCAAATTCCCCCCAGTAGGAGAAGCAAGTGGAAGCCTGGAGGCAACAGATAAGAATTGAGAATTGCAACATTCCAGTTCCTGTCCATCTTGAGATGGCAGTCAGTCTTCTCCCAGCAGAGTAGCCCTTGAGATTCTCCTACTATTACTGTCACTCAGGTACACAGCATAACATTATCTCTGGCTAAGGCAAAGGATTCTAGGAAGTGGTGTGGGCTTTGCCCCTGTAAGGCCTGAAATGGCCAAGAAGGGATCAATCAGTGCACCCAGTGGGTTTCCAGTTGTTGCTGAGTAGATACTTAATACATTAGATAAATAAACCCTGATTTATGGTGTTTTGTTGTCCCATAATATCCTCCAACAAGAGTGAGTTGGACAAAGTAGTTTTCTCCTAACCACTGTAAAACTGTGAAAGTGACAGGATGACCCTCCTGAACTCAGACTTCAAAGACACTGTGTATTCCATCTTGGAGTTACATGTTGACCTCCTGTTTGTTCATTAAGGATCCACACTCAAAGCCTGCAAAAGAGCAAGTGTGTAGTAGAGCTGAGGGGCATGTCTGCAGGCACCCAATGAGGAACTTAGGCCCTCCACTGACCAGTCCTGAAGAAACCATCCCCATGTTAGCCACATGAGTGAGCTGAATGCCTGGGCATTTCCCAGTCCGGTCTTCACATGAGGCTGCCATCTATAGCAGACTATCAGTAGCAGCTTCCATGGGGACCTTGAGCCAGAGGGTCCTTATGAGTCACCTGCTTCTAACACTCAGATATTGTAAGGCCATGAAGTTCCATGTGGACTAAGTCCCTATGCTGCCAAGTGGTACCTGCCCACCATTCTCAGTCATCCTGTTGAGTTACTCATTACTGCCCATCCCTGCACAGAGGATGTGCAGATATTTCCATAGCAGAATGTGACAGAGGCTCACTGGGAATTCCATAATAGAATGCTACAAGCCTACGGAGCCACGGTGCAGGAATGCAAACCCTCCGCAATTACGAACATGCCAGGGAGAAACTCATTCTAGAGATGAGATCTCCTTGCAAGGAAAAGTTCAAAGGCATTAAAGCCCCAAGGGATCTGAGTCCTCTCACTCATGTTAATAAACATTCAAAGACTCCTGCTCTCTGTGGTCTTTTTACTAATCCCCAGCCAGGCCGCCCTTGATGCCAAGGTAGAGTCCAGGCTCTGTCCATCACCAACTCGTGCCTGGGGCTGATTCTCACTCAGAAGTGGTATTAGCTCAGCCAAGTGTCTCATTAGCTTAATGTCTGAAGACTCCCAAGTGTTAATGGGCCACGTTGCTGTGAAACCCTCCAGGCTCTGAAGGAGAGCCACACTTGGTTCCCCTGAGCGACTGTCTGACAAAATGAACTTGACAGAGGCCAGGATTTAGTGTTGATGAAGTCTCCCTTGATGTTTTAGATATGAAAGAAGGAAGGTCAAAGGGGAGCCCTCTTCTGTTTTGTTTTTTGGGTTCTAGCCAGGTGACAGGTGCTGTGTGTCCACTCTCCATGACCAGGATTACAGACTGGATGGGCACCCAACCTGAGAATGGAGCTCTCCCAAGCACCAACCTCTCAGTGGGGATAGGCACGGTTCCTATATTGTGGCTCAGGGCCCATACTGTATGAAGTGGCCCAAGTCCTGCTAGCCCACTGATTGACTTCAGTGGCAGACTTTCTCCAAGGTGAAGAAACTGCCTTCCGGGGTGGGGGGGGGAGTTCTCTCACAGTGACATTACTCCAACTGGAGACTGGGGCTGTGAAAAACTCTGAGTCTGTAAAAGGTCTCTCTGTATGTAGCAGAGAGAACGGAGGCCCAAGGCGGCAGAGTATGGGGTACCTTAGTTTATTTCCACATTCCACCCTCTTGTCCTTTTCATCTTAGCCTAAGACCAGGTGAGACCACTGGAACGCTCCCCTGCTGACTATAGGCCTCCCTAAGCCATCTCTGGGAGGAGAATCTTGCAGGCCAGGCCAGCTACAGATAGGAACAAGGATAAATCACACAGGGCCCGCTGCCCACTGCCCCCATACCAAGTGGGTGTGGCAGAGTGAGTGATGCCTCACACACTGGGCAAGCAAGCATCCTCACTCTTGAGACTGATGCCTCGCCACCCTACACCACAGCATATGCTCTGAGGCCAAGACTCCCGGCAGACCCATGAGATGCCATGCGTTCTTCTTCAGTAAGATAGTTATTCTTCAATGGTTTGGTGACCAAGCACCTGATGGAAGAGGGTGCCTTGAACTAAAAATCCCAGGAATATAGTAGTGTTGAGGGAAGCAGGACCAGAAGGATTAGGAGAGGGGGCAACTTCTGGAAGCCTGGCCCGGAGACTGTCCACACTGCTCTTCTTAGGAAGTCAGGAGAAATTATGTGTGGCCTCAAAACAGGTGGCTGCGGCCTTCTCCCTTCTGCCCACCTACATATCTGATGACAGCTTACATCTGTTCCATGACTTCCCTCTGCTGCCCAGGGAGGCTGCGCCAACACAGGGATATGGTCTGGCTAGAACTTGGCAAGCTTCAAACACCAGCGCAGAAGCTACGAGCTTCCAGCTGTCCCAGCCTTTCCTCATCCCCACATGTCAGAGGGTGTCTGTGCCCCACCTTGTAATCCCACCCAGCCCTCTGCCTTTGAATGACTCTTCTGTCCCTCAGCCACCTGCCTCCTGTTCCTTCCACACACTCTGCATTCTACCTCCAGCTACCCTGGGGACACCCAGCCCTGCTCAGGGTGACAGGTATGACAAACCAGTTGTCACACACCACAGCTCGGCTTTGTTTCCTCCACCTCCAGTGCCCTGGCTAGAAACTCATGGCATGCATTACCTCCTGTCTGCATCTCCAGGAGGGACTTTCATCCTGTTCCTCTGAGGCTGATACACCTTGGCTTCTCGGGGCATGGGGGGGGGGGCGCATTTCAGGTGGATCAGCAAGTGCAGATGATGTAGGCATGTTGCAACGGGGGAAAGGGACTGGGTGGGGTACACATTAGGGCCTCGTCTTGGTATCTCATAAGACTGGCAAGAGGGGCTACCCACTCATTAGGGAAGAGATGGGCTTTGTCAGAACCTCTCTACAGAGATCTTTGCAAGAGATGTGGCCAGTGGCAGACTTGCTAGATAGTACAAGAGTAGAAGGGGCCTTAGGGACCTTAGGACCTGGCCATGGTGCAGTCCGCAGATGTGCAGCAAGGTAAACAACCAATGAGAAGATCATGAGCTCCACTCTGGGAACATTGAATCAAAGTGCAGGTGAGCCTCAGGTTGTCGTCACACTTGGCAGCTGGGCACATCTGCTAAGCCTTTCCTACCACATCTGGCTCCCAAGCCTCAGGCATAGCATGCTGCCTTGGCTCAGGTTACATACAGAATAGCCAGGATAGAATGTTCTGAGAACTGTGGAGAGGTGAACCAGTGATAATCATAGAGTAGGGGACGATGAGGAAAACAAAAGGATCCATGACAAATCAGTCCTGACCTCCCACAGAAGTAACTGGATCTTTCATCATGGTGATGCTCCTTGTCACTCTGCAGAATAATCCTCAAGGAGAGAGGACAGGGCCTCAGGCACTTCTTCCCTATTATTATGGCTTCTTGTCAAAGTGTTCCATGGGATAACTGTGCATCTGTCCTCAGGTACCCCGTCCCAGGGAGCTGCTGCTCACACCACACAATGTGCTCCATCACTGAGGCAGGAGCAGCTGTTGGTTGTGTGAAAACACCTGCAGGGCTTGAGCCTGACAATCATCAAGGAAGGGGCCTGGGGGCCAAGCAAAGGTGAGTATCACCATGGAAGAGGCTCAGGTGGCCAGAGGCTTGAGAAAGTAGGGGATGTGCCATCAGCCAGAGCCCACGCCCCACACGGGCTCAGTCAGTACCCTTGTTGAGAATCCTACCCTTCAGATGGTTGTTCTTCTCATAATATGGCCTCGGGACCCTGTGTTCTCTCTGCAACTATTGGCTTGTCAAGTAGCTCTTCGACACATGACCCCACAAGAAGCAGGTGGTGGAATGCAGTCTGCACTCAGCCTGCGTTCACAGGAAGAATGAGTCTGATAGTGTCCCCACTTTGAACATCACTTGCTGTTTCTCACAGAGGTGAATGGGTTAGAAGATATCCACAGAGTTGTGGGTTCTGAAGTTGTGTAGGTCTTTCACAGTGTGTAGTTCTGAAACCAGCACATGTGGTGCCATCCATGGCCTCCAGAGGAAATGAGCTTTCGGAGTTCACTGCCCAGAGCAGGCCTTGTCCAAGGTCAGGACTGCCAATCATGCCCTTCTGACCAGTACTTCCTGCTCACCTCCATGGCTAGCTCCAGGCCCTGATAAGCCTGCTCTAAGGACTCAAGTATGGGGTGTGGCTAGGGTAGAATCGGGGACCAATCTATTCCATTCTATCGTCAGTGCTTTTGTGCAGGGCCCTGACAACACGCTCACTCTCTCAGAAGTCACCCTTGCCAAGCAAAGATGTCCCCAAAATATCCTGGTTGCCCTTGGTAACCAGTCTTGCATCTGTCACCCCATTCACTTATTTAAACCTTTACTGAGGGTGCTTGCTGCTGTCTTCTCAGCCAGACTCACCTTCTGGGTCTATGCTTTGCATGCCTGGGTTCCGTGTAAGGAAAAGAGCTTCCACTTGGCCCTGTTAGCTGCTGGCCAGGTATAGAGGAGCTCAGAAGTCCCAGAGGGACCCTGTTATCCTTTGCCACTTGGAATGGAATTGAACACAGAAAAATCTAGGCTTTCTTTTACCTGGGTAGAAGGAGGCAGCTGTGCTGTGTCCCCCTGGAGCTGGCCTCGTTTATGAAGGTTCCTCAGGAAAACTGAAGTACAGCTAAAGCCCCAACCTCTGCCTTTACTTCTCAGTGGAATTGGCTTTAGCCAAGACTTTTTCCTTGAGCTGGCATGGGATACACAAAACCCTCAGGGAAGGGCCTGTAAAGTTTGAAGGTCCCAGTAGGTTACCTTTCTCTCTTCATCCCCAATCCCCTCCTCTTGCATTGTGCTGCAGAGCCTGAGAAAGGCCAGCCTGTGAGCGTGGTACCCCAGGAGAAACCATGCCTGTATCTTGAGGTCTCAACTGACCTCTGCAAGCCCAGAATGGCAGGAGGCCTCAGTGATGCTTTGAGTCTTCTAGAGTTCGTGTCAGTTTAGAGCCTGTATCAAGCATCCCCCATCACTCCACCCCACAACGGCTATGTTTTGTTCTTATGCGTGTGATGACACCATGCCTGGTGCATGATAGGCCCAGAACTGAGAGCATAGGATCCAGAAAGATCTGGGAGGGGCTTCTGACAACAGAGGACTGGGTCTGAGACCACTGTACAAACTGCATGCATACCCTTCAACTTAGCCCTACATGTTGGGCTTAGCTACAGAGGACTCTGAGATCCAAAGGCTCCAGGGCCAAACTAGGAGGCCATAGAGCAAGATCATTGAATGCTGCAGCCCTGGCCTAGAATTCAGCTCTGTGTAGCAACAAGTAATTTTCTGCATCTCTCAATACAGACAAGTACGCATGTACATGTATCACGTGTGTGTGTGTATGTACACATATGCATGCACACACAAACACACACACACACACACTTTTCATGGGCATTGCTCTAGTTCCTGCCACTTTATTGCTGCCCTGTCCCAAGCCCCGCCTTCCTCTGTCTGCGCCATGGGCTGAGCAGGCACCTGGAGTCTTTAGAGTACCCCCAGACACCTAGCAGTGAGGCTGAAATGCTCTTTGCTGAGATTGTTTTTTTCTCTCACAGAAGAAGCAAGCATAAAATAATAAAATGCAGTGGCCTGCAGCCTTGAAGAAGCAGGGTGTGAAAGATGTCACCACACAGGCCTACTCAGGAACCATCTTTACAGCCTCATATTTTGGCCTAGACAAATCCATCAGAGAAGCCAAGGCAGATGACAGGTTTATTAATTGGCCTCTTTTAGTTCAGACCAATGACACTCAGTTTGGGTAGGAGATAGAAGCATAGACTGAGCCAGTAGGCCCAGAAGGGCATGGCTCCATTTTTTCAGACTTAGGGGTCTCATTGGATCATCAGTGTGGCAGGCAATATCCTGACTGGGGTCTCCTCCAATCCAGTGCCATTCTCTGTGCATCTTGGCAGCCAGCCCCTGGGCAGCCCGGGTGAACTTTGGCTGCTACAAAGCTTTGATTCTCCTCTGGAGCTGGGCAGGAGAGTAGTAACCATCTCCCATTGTCAGTCAGGAAAACAGAACTTGTATTCTCCACATTCTATGGGTAAATGAAGTGACTGGGACACCAAGGGAGAGACAGACAAGACTCAGTTGCCAGAGCACAGGCAGCCAAGTGGTCCACCTATCAAACGCAAATGTCCTCAGAGTCTTCATGGGTCTCTGACGCCCCCCTGGCAGCACACCTGGGCCACTTTCTCATCACTTAGTTTTCTAGGACCTCAGTTCCTTGCATCAGGCATCTTGACCTTTCTCTTGCCTGGAGGTCAAGCTGCTGAGCTGTGGAAAGGGGTGCTATGAGTGAGGATGCAGAAGGAATGGGTGCTGAGCCATGCAGTTGGAGAGATATGCCTCAAAAATCTTTTTTGTTCCTGTTAGTTAAGCCTAAGGACAGCTTCAAGTCCCCACAGGGGCCATGTCAAATGAGGATGACTATAGGAATGTGTGTACATCTGCACGTGTGTATATGTGTGCAGGCTATGTGGGGAGAGACAGAAAGGCAGAGATGTAGAGGGAGGGTGGAGGGAGGGGAGGGGGAGGATGAGCAGGAAAAGGAGGAGAAGAGGAAAGAGAAGAAGAGGAGGAGGAGGAGCAGGAAGAGAAGACGGAGAAGGAGGACAATGACAACAAGAACAAGAACAAGAATGAGATGGAGAAGAAGAAGAAGAAGAAGAAGAAGAAGAAGAAGAAGAAGAAGAAGAAGAAGAAGAAGAAGAAGAAGAAGAAGAAGAAGAAGAAGGGAGTAAAAAGGAGAAGAGAACATTCTGGAGGACCAGTATTCTCAACAGCAATAGAGCATAGGGCAAAGGCAAATTCCTCCATTAGAATAACATTGTCTCTGGCCCCAATCATCCAGGACCCCACTATCATGGATTGCACTTTCATTCTTTCAATGTTGTAGACCCTGTCCTTATTACCCAGGACCTTGCCACTGCCACTCTGAAGTGCACCTTTATGTCCACACCATTGTGGATCGCACACCCCCATCACTCAGTCCCCCACTTCCAGACATCTATCATCTAGAACTTCACTGGCATTGTGCAGAGAAAAATAATGGAGGTGTGAGCCTAGGACCAGACAAAGGCTGCCCTTGGCTTGGGAAAAACCACAGCAGCTCCAACTCTTCTCTACCAAAGCAACTCTGGTTGGAGGTGAAGAAAAGGTCCAGAGGAACTCTGGTGCAGAGGACCACAGGAACTGCCCCTTTAAAAGGAATAAGCAGGCTACCAAGATGAGATTTGATAGCCTATGACCATATAGTGGAAAAGGTCATAGACCTAGGGGAAGGGAATAGGGTGAAAGAGGAAGGGAGGCAGGGAGGGAGGAATGGGAGGATACAAGTGATGAGATAACAACTGAATTATAATCTGAATAAATTAATTAAAGAAAAATTAAAAATAAAAACAAAACAAAACCAAAAGTCCCTGCCAGAACACAGGCTGGGAGGAGCTTCATGTGCAGTCAGCCTGCCCCAGAAATCTCCATAGCTGCCTGGCAATCCACAGGTTCCAGTAGGAAGCAGGTGGCAGCCCAGGTAGATCAGCATGTCCCCTAGGATAGGATATGGGAACTTCTTCCTGTCAAAGAAAAAGGGACCTTGTTCTCTTTCCTTAGTGGAAGGGAAAATCACTGCCCAAAAGCTGTTTCTACTTGCCCAGCCTGGATAAGGAGTATTGCACCCAGCGATGCTGGACATGCCTGGACCATCCTCCCAACAGCAGTGCTACTGCTCTGCCTGGCCTCCAAAGTGAAGCAGGGGGATGCTGGAACAGAGCCCCAGGCCTGACCCCCATGTAGGCAAACCTCCAGGAGATCTCTACCTGCCTCTCTCAGATGCATCCAGGCTGACTCTTGAAAGAGGTTGCCGTGGAGATGGTACAGGGAGAACTGGTGGTGGGTGGGTTAAAAAGGAGATGCTGAGGATTGGAATATTCCAGAACAGGAATCATAAGACAGTGCCTAGAATGGGGCCAGGGATCATGGGTCATTAGGCTAGAGCGGAGAGCTAAAGAGGTTTGTTAAATCTAGAAATTTGAGAGGAGAAAGTCTAAATCCATGATTGTCCAATTAAGCAAACTCCATTAAATAGTGGCCAGGAAGATGGACACTAGCCAGGTCCATACCGAGGTTTTCCAAAGAACAGCACTGAATTATGTTAGTCATGTGCTCATAAAGACAACCTACAAGGCTCTGTTACTTCCCACTGCTGTCCAATCAGGGGTAAGTCATACATCCTATCATACTTCCAGGCTACATGTGATCACACACACCCTGTGCGGTTGGAGCAGTCAACCTTGTTTACTGACATAAAAATGTGATTTGTTATCTTATATGACCAAAAGCCCTCAGCATTCCAGAAAGTTATTTGTCTTTGGACAAGTGGGGCTCACAGGTTAACTAGCCCTTACTGTTTTTCCATCAGTGAATGAATCGATGAACTTGGTGTGGACCAGGGATGGTGGTGTCTGCATAAACTGTCTTGGAAATTACTCCTGGCATCTGGCATAGACCCTGCTTTCCTATACCTATCATTATTTCTTAGGCCTCATGGCAATGTACTGGCTACTACCAATTTCCGTATCCCATAGGTGACCAGGAAGACTAGGCCTGGATGACTTATGGGGGCTGGCAGAGAAGCTAATCCATTGTCCCAGAGGTAGAACCCAGCCACAGACATCTAATTCTACCTCCACTTCAGGAAGATCACCAAGAACCGAGCAGCAGTCAAGACAGCTCAGCCAGGAAGAGCAAAGCCTGTTTTCCAGGTCACAGCTCTCTCCAGGAGAGAGTGAACTCCCCCAGGGTCAAGTGTCTGCTGGGCTCCTATGTCCTCAGCCTTGCACAAACCTGTGCCCAAGAATCCACTCTGTGTTCTTTCATGGTGTGCCATCTCTCCCAGGCTCTCTTCTAATTGGTCCATTGCCAAACTGTCCTAATCCTAATTCCCTAAGGATGCAATTCATGCTTTTCAAGGATCTTTGCAGCAATGAGACAGTTGAGAGGGTAGGAACAATACTGCTGATGCATCTCAGGACAGGCCCTGCAGCCCACAGTTCTGACATAAGCAAAGACACAACAATTTCAGTCCCGGGCCTCAAGCGCATCTTTTAGCAGCCACTGGCTCTCTACAGAGTCCAGCAAATTTTAAATAAGACAAAGCCCCAGTGTGAGATCTCAGCCCTCCTTTACCACCATCATTGCCACCAGTCAACTAGCCTGACCTTCATGTTCTTACAGAGATGGCCACCCATACCAGGTCACAGTCCCACAGTCCCACTAGACCCTCAGAGTCCTGAATACTAATTACCATGGGGTCCATATTGCCCAAAGGACTCCCACAGGAACACACACTGCAGAGAACTGAGGCCCTAAATGCTGGCTTTCCTCCTTCCGTTCAGACTTCCCCTGTCCAAACAGCCTGGTATTTGACAAAAAGAAAGTTCCATGTGACCTGCCTGGCAACTGCTGTCCCCTCTTCCTCACCTATCAAATAATATGCCAGAGAACCCTTGAGAGGTGACAGGTGGCTGTCAGTGGCCTTGTCATACAAGCTGGTTGAGGGGTCAAGTTTTTCTAACTTGTCATGTGAGTCCTTTCAGAGCAGATAGACTACCAGGTCCTTGAGTGCTTTGGGGCTCCCGTATGTGGATTCAACCACACGTAGCAGGCCTGTGGGCCAGTTTGCTATGGGTAAAGTACAGTGAAGCAACAGGTTTCAGTAGTTTTTGTCTCTGCCTTGGGAAATCCTGGTACCATGCCCTGGGGGCGGGGGCAATCATGGGAACTGTGTGACTCTGGGCCAGTTTAGGGGATTGGGAGTGAAGACTGTCCAGGGTACAGTTGACTCTTCTTAAACTTCCTTAGGGGAGGCAGGGGCAGGTGGAGAAAGGGCTGCATCAATTAAGTACTTGCCTTGCCAGACCCACTTAAATGAAAAAGCAGCTATGGTGGCATGCACTTGCAATCCTAGCACTGACGGCTTAAAGACAGGTGGTTCCTGGAGCTCACTGGCCATCCTACTTAACCTACTTGGTGATCCCAGGCCAATGAGAGATCCTGTCTCAGAAATAAATACATAGAATTAAAGAAAGGTGGTGGCTGGGAATTGATAGTCACACAGCTCTCCCAGCTGTCTTCAGGTTCACCTTTGGGCCTGTGCTCCTGTTGGCTCTTCCCACTTGCAGAACACAGGTCCCTTTTTTCTCTCCCATCCAACTGGCACCAAGGATCCTACATGCTCATGTGTGTTGAACCACTTTGCAGATTCTAGGGAATACAACCTGAATGAACACATGCATGCATGAATAAATGACCGAATCAGACAGAATTGGAGAGTGGATAGAGTTGGCAGGGAAAGGCTTGTCACCACTTGACTAAATGGAATAAAAATGAGACTGGGAAAAGATAACTCATTTGATCAAAAAAATCACCTCAACAATTAAAGGAAGTCATTAGAGGCTGTCCTCCTAATTACAGGATGACTCCAGCACACACAATGAAAAATTGGCCAAGATTGGGGACTGGAGGGTGGTAGTGCTGAGGCAGAGCTGGGCTTTCCAAGAGACATTACCAGACTTCCCAACAAGTTTGCCTGAACTGAGTTTACCCTCCCTCATGCAGAGAGAGCCTCAGTGTTGCCTTGAGAATGTTGCAGTAAGAATCGCTAGCCCCCCCCCCCCCGCCCCACCCCCCGCCATGTACGTCTTTTATCCTTCAAACCCACTTTCACCAAAACCATCAGAGTTGACAAGATGGAAGTGTTCTTTGCCTTCCCAAGACACAGGCAGCTTCTCCCCTGACAGCGACTCCCACGGACAGACAGATCTCTCTTTGGAACTTTTCTTCTCCAAGAGAGTGCTGCGGGTCCCTCATGCGCCTTGCTTCCTCCTTCCTGTATTGAATGCACAGTTCATTAACATCCTTGGTAGTGGCGGAAATGTTACAGGGGAAGAAAAAGCCGTTGACAACTTTATTTTTAAAAGTAACTAAGAATAGGATGAACTTGGTAAAAATAGCAAGCCTGCAAACAGGATTGTGTTCAAGGCCAAGTTTTCTTTCTAAAAAACCTGAATGTGGTATGGGGAAAATAAATGGGAAGATGGCTTATCCTCAAATTCATCTGCACAGCCATGGAGGTTGGGGATGTAACTGAAAGCAGCAGGGGGTCCTGGATGGACACTCTGATTGCTGTAATGTGATGGTCAGACTGCCCCAAGCCCACACAACCCTGGGCCTCCAACAGACAGACAGACAGACACACACACACACACACACACACACACACACACACACACACACACACCTACTAGACACATAGAGCACTGTGATATTCCCTGGAAATGTCACATCACCTGGCAACATGGGGGACTTGCCACTGAGGTCATTTCCTGTGGCCAGAGCATAGGTAAAAATTCCAAATGCCTCTGAGGGCTCCCACATGTGGCTGAAAACAGGTGGGTGCTCCCATGAGAAAGAAGAAGTAGGGATTACTGTTCTCAACTGTTAACCAGAGGGATGGTAGCTACAGGCCAGAGACCTATGATTAAAACAAGACACCAATGAAGAATAGAGAATCAGGCTCTAGAAGCAAGAGGATGAGGTATGGAAAGTGTCCAAAGGACTATGAGTCACACTGACCCAGGTTGTCAGGGCCTCTGAGAAGCTCTGCAGTTCCTGGTCTCATGAGCATCATGTTTTCTGTGGTTTCTAGTCCTCAAAGTTTCTCTGCAGGTGCTCCATCGATGTGGAACTAGCGTAGGTCAGCATCCTACTAGAGGAAGGGACAACCCTGGCTCACCCCTGACTCTGAAGCCCTTCAAAACAGCAGCCAACACTAAGAGTCCTAAATGACCCACAAGTCCTTAGAAACTGCCAAGGCCAGGGCCAGGGATACTGGCATGTCCTTGCTATGGTGCCACCCCCCTGCAAGTTGGTATAGCATAGAGACAGACAAGCTGATCATTTTGGGCACACAGTTGTTGAGCCACGAGGGCTGGGTGAGGAAAGAAGCCTTGGCTCACACACTGGAGTTCTAAAGGACTTGAATCCCAGGAGCTGAGAACAGGGAGACACCTCAGCAGCTGCATGCCAAGGAAGAGAGTTTGGAAGGAGATGGGGGGGGGGGCGAGAGGCTTTGGAAGAGGCAACTTACTTGGTGCTAGCCTGAGCCAAGGACCTGAGCCCACCCCCTAAGTCCTGACCCTAGGACTAGAGCCCCAAACAGAGTTTTGAGGCCAGAACCAAGGCTCTTAGCCCCAATCTATGGCCCTGAGCCTCAAGCCTGGACTATGAGCCCCAGAGGCTTGTATGCAGGTTGTCTTGAGGGAGAACGCCATCTAGGTGTGGTTCATGCATGCATGTAGTGGCTTCAGAAAGGGGGAAGGCCCAGGTTTTGTCAGGAAGCACATTCATAACATTCCCTTGCTGGGTATCTACTGAGCGCCTATTGTATACCAGGATTCTGAGGTCACAGAAACTGACCTGGAGAAAGAGCAGGAGAGGTATACAACCAACCACAGAAAAGCCTGCACTTCAGGCTAGAAACCAGGCTGACCTTTTGCCTGTGAACTCCAGAACAGGGAGACCTCTGTCACCCTAGAACTCCAGAGCGAAAATCCAGCCCCACCCAGACCCCTCAGTATGCATCTCCAGTCTTGGCCATGACAAGTCTGCCCCAGGAATGATCTTGAGGGATATGGCTTCCAGAACTGTCTAGGATGGCAGCAGGCCTCTGGGCTATGCTTCTGACTAGAATGAGGAGCCTGTAGTACTAACGGAGCTGTCTTCCAGGAGGCCCAGGCATGTCTGCATTCTCCTGCTCTGTCCTCCTACTTAGAGTCCATGCCCAGATGCCCTCTGCCTCTCAACCTTCCCCTCCCTGTTCACCTCTGCAGAGCTAGCCTGAGGTCCCCCTGCTCACCTCTGAAGAGCTATCCTGAGGTCTCCCTGCTGACATGCATATGAATTGCATTCACTGGTTGGCCCACTCTCTGTGAGGCCGTGTGTGCAGAACCGCCTCTACCTTTGGTCTGGCCAGAAGTTCCATGAGACAGCTAAGCCAATGGAGCTTCAGGGCAGGCCCCTGCCCCCTTGCCCTTCCTGGGAACAGTCTCATGGGTTTTCTCTCAGCCCAGGGATGACTGAGGTATCTGACTAGTCACTCATTCCTTCCAGATGCTCCAACATCCCTTGCCCCATCTGTACCCTCTCTGCTCTGTGCACTCCAACTCCTTGCTCTTCAGTCACTGTCTTTCCAATGTGTGGCTGTGTCTTAATATCCTATAGCAGGTGGTATGTGATAAGCAAGTATGTGCTCTTCCAGACTCCTTAGGATTCCATGTCTCATTAATATACAAAGTTTCTTCACACCAGACTATAGACACGTCAGAAAGACTATGCATTCAAGCTTTGCCATATATTATTCATGTAACCCCAGGCGTACCTGAGGACCAAATAATTAAGATAGGAAAGACTCCACCAGCATCTACCTGCAGTGGACAGGAAGGCAGGACAATGTCTGTACAATTTACCAACCATAAAGGAGCATAATAAATAAACTGTGGCATC
The DNA here is from genome assembly GCF_903995435.1 of Acomys russatus. Lineage (NCBI taxonomy): Eukaryota > Metazoa > Chordata > Mammalia > Rodentia > Muridae > Acomys > Acomys russatus. The sequence goes on from NC_067153.1 coordinate 49,860,385, forward strand.
TTCCCTGCTAATCCATTCCAGTGATATATGTGTGTGTATGTGTGTGAACGCGCATGCGTGTGCGTGTGTGTGTGTGTGTGTGTGTGTGTGTGTGTGTGTGTGTGTGTGTGTGTGTGTAGGGGAGTAGTGACTAGACTTTCTCCAAGCAGTTAACATAACCATGCAGAAACATAGAAATCTCCAGTCACAGAGCTGATCACGCTTAACACCTGAACACAAGCACTGTATATACTAGCTTTGTTTTAGATGCTGGACAAATGGCTCCTCTGGCAGCTAGGGAGTCAGCTTTGTGTTACACATAAGAGGATCTCAAAAAAATCGACTGGAAAATGATCGTATAGCCCCATAATCGTATTCTGTGGGTACTCCCAACAGAAATTATGTCAGCCTCTAGTGGAGACACCCCCTTTTCCCTTTCACTGCAGCCCTTGCATGCAAAAACAAAGGCACATAGACCACAAGATGTCCATTTGCAGATGAGTAGATAAAGGAAATATGACCTTGGTGTTTTTATTCAGCTCTTAAACAAGATCCTGATATCCATGACAACATGGGTCGACTCAGAGAACATCATGTTAAGTGAGAGATGCCAGATGTAAAAAGAAAAGTACTGTGTGAGCCGTCTTTACACAGTGTTTGAGAAAAGACCAAATACAGAGAAACAACTTAGAAATGAGGAGTGGGGTAGGGTAGATGGGGACATGTGTTCACCATTACAAAGGCACTCTTAAGCAAGGTGCATGAGTGTAAAGATTTAGTGTATAATATGGGACTATGGTAACTAGTATCTCATTGTATCCTTATATTTCCTAAGAGAGGGATGTTCTAGCCAGACAGGGTCATACACGTGCATGCACAAAAGGTGGCTCAGGACGTTGGCTTGCATGGTAAATATGCAAATAAGAAAAATCAAAGTCACCGACACACCTGCAATTCAGGCAACAACAAGAGAAAAGACAGAGATACCAAAAGCTTTCAGAGCCTGCCTGAGATCACAAAGCTAAATATCAAGACCCAGGGATTGAACCCAGATAGTTTGTCAGTTTGGCTCAGAGTCTTAGATGCCCTGCTATGTGTCCTCAGAGTCCAGTTGTGTGCTTGCTAGTTTAAAGAACACTGGAAAGCCCAGCTACCAGGGGAAAGCAACTTGATGGCAAGCAAGCTAATTCCTCTATTTATTGAGAGCACGTCTCAACCAGGGTATTTTTAGGCAGTCTGGCATCCCAACGTGCTAACATAGAGAACGTATTAAACCCAGTCCTACTTTCCAAAAATAACCCTTCTGTCCATATGGCCTCTCACACTGCAGCAGGGGATTATCAGGAGCAACAGGGCGAGATGCTGGCTTTTTAGGTAAGGAGCCAGATATGCAGAGACCCTCTGGTCTGTAACCCTAGAAAGGAGATGTCCTGGATACCCCTCTTGCACCATAGGTCCAGGCAATTTTCCAAGCCCAGATTTCAGGAACAATCCTGTCTTCTGGCATCCAGGAGGAGACTCCCACACAGGTCAGAGAAAAATGGAAATGGACACAAATTAAGGAAGCAAAGGAGAAAATGAGAGTTCCTGCTACCTTGAAGAAAATGAGAAAGTAGCAGATGCCAACACTGCCTCTATTCTGGACATAGACATCAAATCAGGATGCAGTGTGACAACCCAATGACTGACAGTGACCCTCAAGTTCAAGGTCTAGGGAAGACACAATCAAGGGTGCAAGGGTGTCCACACTTGTACCCGTAGCTTTTCTGGTGTCTGACATCACTCTTCTTCCACCATCTCTCTGTCCTGCTGGAGAAAGGGCAACTGGAACCCAACTGAGCAAAGGAAGCTCATGTCCCCAAAAGATTGAAAGACTCTCAACCCTGTGCCAGGGCCACCACACTGTACGATGGTCCCGGCCAGTTCTGTGCTTGGGTGTCTCCTTACTAGGCTTCCCTGCAGGACAAAGACTTCAGTGGGGGGAAATGCCACCACAAAGATTGAGTTCTATAATGTGAATGCATAAACACAGCATGGAGCAAGGCAAGAATGCATGGTTGGATGCTGGTCAGCCTTGGGTGCTGGACACCTTTGAAGCTCAGGCCTTAGGGCTCTTGTAAAAAGGACATCCAGCCTGTAAGGTCTGCTGGTCACTGTCCATGGTGCTGGAGATTTGATCACTACTTGCTGGCAGGGAAGCCTTGCCAGGCCACAGGGGAAGAGTATGTGCGCAGTCCTAATGTGACTTGATGTTCTGGGGTGGGTTGGTGTGTGTGGGGTCTTCTCTTTTCTGAGAAGTAGGGGAGGGAGAAGGAGAGGAGGGGGGAAGGAGGGTATGACTGGGAGGAGAGAAAGGAGGGGGATATGATCAGATGTAAAGTTAATTGATTAATTAAAATAAAATATTTTTTAAAAAAAAAGAAATTGAACAAAGGAAATTAATGAAATTCCAGGCTGAAGGCTGGAGTGAAAAGTAAATGTCTTGTGCCTGCGGAGTCATAAGAGGCTCATCCAAGAACAGATCATGAAGGCCTGCCATGGACAGCCACTAAAAAACAGAGAGTAGATACCTCGTAGGCATGGCACTCTTGTCCCCCCTCTTGGGCACAACACTGCCACCATTGCAATGCATTTCCAAACTTGGTATCAACACAGCCAATGTCCCTCCTTCACAGTAGGGCTCAGGTAAGCAGGCAAACTCAGCAGAAACAAATAGCTGCCCAGCCTGAGGTCTCACATACCCTCATTTCTGCAGGGGATATTAAAGGTCTCAGTGTCAGGGTGGAAAGTGAATGCTAAAGATTGCCAGTCGGGTGAAGAGAGAAGACAGAGAGAATGAGAGTCAACAGCCTGTGGTCCCTTCACAAGCAAAATTGAGTCACAAATTCAGTAGACTTCACAGGCACCACCATCAGTTGTGCATCTTTCTGGGGCAATGTTGGATAGATTACAGTCCTTAAAGTTTTAAGTTTATAGAAAACTCGATCAGAAATTGCATAGTTCTAATACTATCACTTCTGATATTGGGATCACATATCTGTGACAGCCAATGACCCAGCCTGACAGTGTCATTCATGTTAGTATGCTACACATCCCATGGGTTTGGCCAATCACAAAACATGTATCCACCATGGCAGCGTCACACAGCGGACGTCCCTGTCCTCAGTCTTTCTGTTGTCCTCAGAGTTTGTTCTTTGCCAGACAGAATGTCATTCAACCTATTGATTTCAGATGGGCTTAGAGATGTAAGTTTATGATTCTCCTCCATGTTTCCTGGTCTGATAACATTTTCTTCGTGTGTGTGTGTATGTGTGTGTGTGTGTGTGTGTGTGTGTGTGTGTGTGTGCAGGTACATCTACACATGGGTGTTTTCATGATGTAGCAACATTGGGCATATTCCTTAATCACCCCCACCTTGCTTTTTGGACCAGGCCTCTCATCTACTCTAGCGTTCACCAACTCATTGAGGCTGGCTAGCCAGCAAGCTCTGCATGTCGCTGCCACCTCAGTGCTGATGTAACAGGTCTGTGCCACTACAGCAGCCTTTTCAGATGAGTTCTGGGAATCCAAAGTCAACTCCTTGTGTTTGCATGGCAAGCAGTTTACTCATTGTGCCATCCTGCTGACCCTGTTCCTTTCCATTGTTGGATTTGTATTCTACCATCTGGGTGGGCCATACTTTTCATGTCCACTCACTGACTGTAGGACATCTTGTCTGTTCCGGGTTTTGGCAATTAGGTGTAAAGATTCTGTATACCTTCACAGACAGGCTGTTATGTAGAGTGAAGATTCCTTTCATTTGTATTAAGAGGAATATGATTGCTGAGTCTCCTATTAAAGAAGTACCTCCCACCCCTGCACACAAGCCATTTTCCACAATGGTCACGCAACCCTATAATCCATACAGCAATGGTCATGAGCTCACCCACACCTTCACTGTACTGTGTGGTCATTATTTGAGGTTCATACATTCTAATAACTGTTTGACATTAGTTCAGTCTTATTGATTGCAAGTGTCTTGTGTCATCACGCCTCTGCATTTACATGTCCACAAACATGACTGCTTCTTTTTAAACAATAGTCTATCAATTCATTGAGTATTTTAAGCAAGGTACTTTGATCACATTTACCCTTCTAATTTCTTCCATATTCACTCTCCCCACCCAACTTAGAGTTTTCTTTTTTCTTTTCTTTTTATCTCCTTCTCAAGTCTGGCTTGTGTTTCCAACTAGTCTTGGGTCAACTCTGGCATGAAATCTACTCTCTCTCTCTCTCTCTCTCTCTCTCTCTCTCTCTCTCCCTCTCTCTCTCTCTCTCTCTCTCTCTCTCTCTCTCTCTCTCTCTCTCTCTCTCTCTCTCTCTCTCTCACACACACACACACACACACACACACACACACATTTCCTCACTCCTTTCCTTCCTCCATCCTTTCCTCTCTTTCAGTGTCTATCAAATATCAATAGCTCCCCATCTAGAGGCAAGATTTTGGTCCTCCCTCCACTTCTTCATATTGGGGTTTTGTCTGGCTGGATCTTTAGCAGGTCTTGTGCAGTGTTACAATCATTGCGAGTTCATGTGCAACTGCTCTGCTGCATCCAGAGAAACTGTTTCCTTGTAGTCATCTGCCACCTCTGATTTCTACAGTTTTTCTGTCCCTTCTTCCTTAAAAATCTCTCAGCCCAGGAGAGGTGGGTGGAGTACATAAGCCCCATTTAGCATGTGCCTACTTCATAACTAAGTTGGATTTTTACTCTTGGTTCCAAAAGTTTTGGTTATGAGCCAATTGTCAGGTGTATGTCCTAAAAGCATTTCTCAAGTCTCTATCTTGTCTTTTTTGTCCTCTGAACACTATTTCACAGAATGACTTTTAATTTTAATGAAGCCTAGCTTATCACTTTCCTGTTCTCTTTCTTCTTTCATGAACCATGCCTTTTGTAGTCTCTCTAAATCCTTGAGGCTAAGTCCGAGGTCACTTATATCTTCTGTGTCACCTGCTAGGAGGTTCACGATTCTGCATGGTACATTCAGGTCTGTGATCCACTTTGAGTTAATTTTTGTGAAAGGTGTAAGGTTGGCATCTAACATTCACATTTTTGCAAGTTGGTGGCCTTGTGAATACTTTTGCAACCATTAAATGTTAATTATGAGGGACTACAAAGAGCCTGGAAGATATTAGGATCAATGTTAAGTAGAAGGCATTGGGTAATGGATTCTGATGGAGTTATATCTGAGTTGATGGGGGAGGCTGAGTATGACAGAGAAAGGGAAGGAGAGAGAACGTTTTGTACTGGCCTTAGAGCAATGTGGCAAGAGAACCCTTACAGGGCCTTGAGACCATCATGAGCAGATGTGAAGGCATCCTAACCTGGATGGATACCAGAAGGGTGAACCACCTGCTAATATATGCAGAGCTCTTAAAATCCTGCAGTCTAGAGAGAGACTAGGCCCTCACATATGCCTCTGCTTAGAAAGGACTCTCTCTCCTATCACAGGATGACCCACAGATAGCGATGAGGACTTTCCATAAACGTTGAGATTGGGTGACACCAATTTATTCTGTAGTTAAACTTCAGCCAGGGTCCTTGGGCCCTGGTCTCTGTCCTTGTGTACATCGCTTTCAGCAAGGCTCCTACTAGGATCAGCCTCTGATGATCCTCACTTTATGGCTCATCTTCTTCTCCTACCACCTGTAGGTGGCTCTGAGCCTTTGACAAGTGTACTGCTGGGTTGGCTTGGCAAGAATTACACATCCCTGGTCATTACTGCCCACAGAGCCCATGCTGATCCTTAGCTCCAACTTCCCATACACTAACAGTGATCTGACTCTAGCCTGCTATTTCCTTTCTGTTGTCAAACCTTAAATGATTGGCGGGAACAAGGGCTGCCTGGTCAGCTTGACAGTCTTTTTTTTTTTTTTTAAAGTTTGTAAAGTTAACAGAGGAGGCACAGCCACCCAGGTTCCAATCCTTGTCCTGAGGCCACAATCGGTTCCAGCACTCTGAGCATCATTTTCTCCCTCTGCTTGGAGGATGAAGTATCACGGAACCCCAGGACAGTAACACTGACCTTTGATCATGTGGTGAGCCAATACCATGACATCACACAACCTTGCTCATTATATCCCCTTGGGTGTTCAGCATTGCTCCAAGGGGTTAAGTCCCAGCTTTCCTTTCCTCTAAACCCAGATGAATCTTAAAAATCACAGTAAAACATACTATTCAAGACTGAAGACTTAGCCGCAGACTCATACCTGTCATGTTGTCTCTGGAGCTGCGGGTTACCCTCATGATACCAATCTTCATTCATGGGTATCCAGCAGACAAGACAGGTGACACACCCAGCCTTGCTTGGGTCTGAAATCCAAAGGCAGACACCAGCTGATTTTCTCTGGCTAGCTCTTTGATCCTCCTTCCCTCCCCAACCGTGGCTTTGTCCTCAGACTCTAATAGGAAGGTCCGCAGCAGCAAGAATGAGGATATGACCACAGACCCCACCCTTCCATTGCCCACAGCTCACAATTCCCTTAGAAAACCTCCAAATCCATGGAGAAGCAGAAGTTTTCCCAAGACTGGTGATACCCTGAATATCTCCCCTCTATGAAACCTAAGTGAACTGTTAAAAGTAAGAAGACACCAAGATCACATGCTGTAGACTCAATGCAGCTAAACATCCTCCTTAAAACAAAACCCCAAAGGGGGGGGATGGAACTCAGTTGCTTACTTTCAGGCTCCCTAAATCCCTATTCCTTGGTCCTGACAGATCCCAAGCCCAGGCACTCAGGTGGGTCCTGGACATCTGCCCACAATTCAGAGCAAAGGCAAGGGTCCTACCTACTGCCACCATGTCTCAACATAGCCCCTGGAACATGGAAGAGGAGGAGCAAGGTCTAGATTCCAGCTTCACCCACAGCATGTCCAAGGATAGCAGTGAGGTATAGTGTTAGCTGATAGTCCCAGCTCTAGGTATTCTGAGTCTCCGAGTTGAAAACACCATCAAGTCACCAAGGCAACACTACCCATCCAAGAACATACAAAGCAACATCTACCATCAAAGATTTCCATAGTCCCATGAAATTCAAACCCTGACCCCAAGACTCTTCTTGAAGCCACTTCAAAGCCCCTCATGGACCCCCACCCGCACCCTCAAAGCCTCCCACAAACCTAAGGATTCCCAGCCTTCTTGGGACTCACAGCCCTTTGCCTGTGAGCTCCCACAATGACAGCACTCTGTCTTAGACACTTAGAACCTGTTGTCCTCACAATCCATCTGCCATCTCTGTGTCTGTCCCCTTCAGACAGTCACACAGAACAAATCTGCTCCTTCATCAGGAAAGGAGACCTATCCTTGGCTTTTAAAAATAGCTCTCAGCTCCCTTCTGGCTGTCTACCATGCCTTAAGCACAGGAGGGGAAAGCTGCTGTCTGGGTGGGGGCCAGGGGCCAAGGGTATAAGGGGGCATGGAGGCAAAGGGGCAAAAAGGCAAGGATAAAATGGAGCAAGGGATCAGGGGCAGGGGTCATTGTTGTTAAGATCTGAGGGGGCCATTTGGAGGTAAAGAAACAATGATTCTGAGTTTAGGCCCACCCAGGTCACACAGACCTCCAAAACGCAATTCTGCTTGGGTCTAAAGGCTGCTTTGTCTCCAGCCTTTGCAGGGCCACAGCTTCAATGGCCCTCAGTGTCCTCCACCCTCAACCCAGTTTTACATGGCCATGCCATTAGCCACAGGCTCAAAGTCACTTCTTACATCTGCCTCGGGTGAGTCTTCCCACTCCCCCTCTGTATCTACTAGGAATGTGTCACATGACAAAGATCTTATAAACAGGGTTATTCTATATCCATGATGATTGGTCCAGGATACCACCGTCTAGATTCCAGACTCTTTTTTCCCCCTATCCTACTATCTGCAGCCAAAGAGTCTTCTGCCTATACCATGGCTGACTCATTCCAAGCATGATGACCTTCAGGAAGAGTAGAGAAAGGCAAAGACTTTGCCAAGGACTTCTGAGTCTTCCTTCTGAGGCCACAAGAAAGCCACTGGTATGTGTTCCTTCCACCCCTCAGCAGGACCACTCAACATACCCCTGCAGACCTTCTGCCACTTGGAACTTAAGAAATGAATGTGGTTGGCTGAGAGCAACTGTGTCTCTGAGCAAGAGGGACAGGAGCCTACCTAGACTGTACATCCTAATGGCTACCTTGGGACTCTCAAGTGGCAAAGTAGGCGTGTATATACCAACCATTAGGAACCAAGGTACTGTAGGCTCTCTCTTAAATGTAATCACTCTGAAATAAGAGAGTCCACCAATCTGTTGGAAGAAGGATCAGAAGTTGTAGTAAATGTTAGATGGGGGAGGTCTCTCATTAGGTTAAGTGCTTTCTGTGAAAAATATGAGTATCTGAGTTGAGATCACTACAACCCATTAAAAGCCAAGCAAAGCAGCACATATCTACAACCTCAATTAAGGGGGTCCAGACTGAGCCCTAAGTCTTTTTGGACAGCCACTGTGGATAAAATGGTGAGCTCTGGGCCCAATAAGAAGCCTTATTTAAAATAATATAACAGAGAAATAGATAAAATATCTGATATTAACCTTTAGGCTCCAAATATGCATACTGGGAGGGCTCATTCATGCACATACGTGCACACACATAACTCTCTCTTTCTGTCTCTCTATCTCTCTGTCTCTCTCTCTCTGTCTCTCTCTGTCTCTGTCTCTCTCTCTGTGTGTCTCTCTCTCTCTCTCTCTCTCTCTCTCTCTGTCTCTGTCTCTCTCTCTCTCTCTCTCTCTCTCACACACACACACACACACACACACACACACACACACTTAACAAATATAACAACAAAACAGTGAAGTGTCAGGTGTCACATAACAGGAGGGCATGGTGCCCCATAAGTATGGTAGGTCAGGATATACCACCCAAAAAGGAACCCAATAAATAAGAGGAATGGTTGAGTAGATGGGTAAAACAGAAGACAGGATTCATAAAGGCGTGGATAATGAGTAGACAGATTTGTGTGTGGGTGGGTGGGTGGATGGACGGATGGATGGATGGATAAATAGATGGATGGATAGATATAAAGATGTATTGAGTTATGATGGGTGCATGGGTGGACAGATGATGAGTAGGTGATTGTATACATGGATATATAGACAGATGGATAGGTGGGTGGGTAGATGAACAAGCAGGTGAATAGGTGGGTGGGTGGAAGGATGGATAGCTGAGTAAAAGAGTGAGGAGATGGGTGGGTAGATGGATGAATAAATGAATGAATGATGGAGGGATGGATAGATGGACCAGTAGGTGTGTAGGTGGACAGATGGATAAATGGGTGAGCCAGTAGGTGGATGGAAGGATGGGTAGATGGATAAGTGGATAGGCAGGTGGGTGGGTGAATAAAAGGCAAGCTATTTTAGGACAATCCATTATAAAATGCTTGCAGTTTTTCTGAATTCCAGTGCAACTGAATGGGTTTGAAAGCCACCCCAGCAGAGTGCCAAGACTCAGTGCCCACAGTCTGGCTTGATCTGATCTGGGGTTATCTGTGCACAGCTCCCAGCAGGGGAGTGCAGGCTGGCAGAGTGCTTGTTCCTTTGTCATGCTAATCAGGTGGGTGGACAGCAGTGATCTCTGGAGTGGCCTTTTCTGCCCACTTGAACTTCCTTTGACTCAACCAATGAGGACCCTTTACTTGTCATAGAGTTTCAATCCATCCTTTATCATCTCCTTGGCAGGTGTCAGGCTAGATGGCTCACAGAGAAGGCCTGAAGGGCTAAAGCATCCAGAATGAGGCTGCCTGTTCAGGGGTCACAAACCCCCCATGCACTCAGAAGAGAACTAGTACCCTATATTTCCCATACAAGTGTCCTGGGCTCCCAGCTTAGCAACCTTCACAGGCCTGAGAAGGGGCCTGGAGGTCTTTGCTCATGAAAGATGCAGACATCTGGAAAAGTCAAAACATAGAATGAAATATGAGAAACAGTGGCCAGAGCAAGCCTTTTACAGGAATGGAGGAAAAATATACTGTCGCATAAAGGGGCTTGAGCCCCTTTTCCTTAAAAGTGGGTGTCATCACCCCACCCAAAGTCAGGCTCTGGAGCAGGAAAACAGGCAGCCAAGTAGAGTGGGGGCAGGGATGGGGTAGATCAGCACACAGAGGTTCCAAGGTCGCCCTGTGCCCTCCCTGGCAGGCTGAGAGCAGAATCTGCCTGTTGGGAGTGGGTCTATTTCTGGGTTGTGCACTGCCGTGCCTCTGTGGTTTTTCCTTTCTTAATCTCCCTCAGATCTCAGCGATGCTCTTTTGGAAAATTCCAGTATGGCTCAGCCATACTGAGAGGAGGGAAAAATGGGCTCCCACTAAAAGGCACCTGGGTTTCAGAGCACCAGGAGTGAGGGGGAGGCAGCCAGGAGAAAGAATCCCTTTGGGGAAGGGATCCAAAAGTCCCGGGGGGTGGGGGGAAGACTTGTGGAATTGCTTGCATCCCTTCCCCTAAGGTCTCTGAACACAAACTTCAGAAAGCCAGCAGGACCACTGGCCTGTGGGGTTGTGCAGAGACCCACTCTATAAGAAGTTGAGAGGGACCCAAGATTCCATGGGAAGCCAGAGCTGACTGACTGAGCACATTGTAGCCAGCACAATGCCAGCCTGGTGGGAAATCATGAGCCAGCTTGGAAGACAGAGTGATTACATTTTGCCCTAGCTAAGGCATGCACATTGATGCATACATGTGCACAGGTCGACAAGACTTGACTGATGCCAGAATTCTCACTGCCCACCACAGGCCACAATGATCAGGATGGAAATTTCCAAAATAAGCCAACAAACTGAGAATAGTCTGAGGTGGAAGTCAAGGTCTGGGAGCAGGATTTGGGGAGGGAACTTTTGATGTTCTGGGTATCTGAGCAACAAGAGAATGTCCTTCGCCATCACAGTCAGAGAGACACCAAGGACTTCACATCCCCTGCCTAATAGATGGACTCAGCCCTGTGAAGGGACACATTAGACAGGTATGGGCAGAAGCTAGACTCTTCTCCATACACTAATGGCTTCACATTCTCAAACAAAGTCAGAGCAAAACTCTGCCAATCAGGACAACACAGAAGAAAGGAATTCCTTCCTTCACCTTTTTTGGAAAGGAGGGGATCTCGCAGTCATTGTGCTTTCCCAGTTAGACTGTCCATCACTGAGAGCTGGCAGAACACACCTGATGTTGTACAACTGAATGACTTGTATGTACTGAGCACCTGAACTTGGGCCAGCTCTAACACCAGCCTTGCAGTAGGCTGTGGATCCAGCCTGTGGCTCACCTCCAGCAAGGAGTTGCTGGCAGAGAGCTGTTCCACTCTCTGCCCATCTATTCAGTCACTCTGGCCACACAGTGTTCCTTCCAAATTACAGACACAGAAACTCCTAGATGTGACAGGATGGAATCCATGGATAAAGTGGGATATTTCAAGACCCCCTTCATGTGTCTTTCTCTGTAGTTGGTTCTAACCTGTACCTATTGTCAACTAAAACCTAAGACACCTAAAACCTAAGGGTAGAGCTTAATGCTTTGAGTGTTGTATTGAGTGTTGTAATGGTGAATTGCAGAAAAACAGAAGTGAGAGAGAGTCTATGTCCACCTCCCCAAATGTGTAGTCAGTGGTGAAAACAGGGTTGCATGGAAACCCCTGAAGGAGTATTTGGTATCTGACATTAGCAGAGGATTGTATCCCTAAGCCCTAAAGTATGGCCCCACACTGGTATTTGGAGTTAAAGCTGTAAGTAACAAACACAAAATAATGTACAAATGTTAGAACTAAAATGTTCAGCAAGAATGAATTAACTGACTTAGCTGTGGACACCCTGTTTCCCAACCAGTGACCTGAGAAGGTGTCACAGCAAGGGACTAGTTTCTTAAGTCCAACCACACATAGTCCCACAAGTCTAAGCAGAATATAATGTTACTGGAAAGTCCAAGAGAGCAAGAAAGAAGTGAGGTAGGTGTTAGGAAATTCCTACAGCCTTTCCTGAATCTTCCTCAACCTTCAATGAGAATCCAAGAGCAGGGCACAATGGGAGGCCATTAGAATCATACAATCACAAAGCAAAACATATCAGAGATGAAGAGAAAGATTTAGCATCATCTTTAATAAGTTCTGAACTTATTACACAAAAATGTATATTCCTCTATGGCATATAAATATCTGCATGTTCTCAGGGGGAAAAGTAAGCCTGCATAGAACTCACTCCCCACAGCAGAAGTGGGCTAATGTAGAACTCACCCCACCAAAAGTAGAATTTGTAACAAGGACAAACAAGATACAATCTTCTGTCCAGAACTAGGCCAGAGTTTGCCCTGTGCCCACAGAGGCATGTTCTTAGTTCCTTCATGAAGAAGAAAAAGGATAAAGAAGACAGGAGAAAGAAGGGACATAAAGGAGAGGGGGAGAAAAGAGGGGAAGAAGAAAAGAGAAAGAGAGAATGAAAGGAAAGAGGGAAAGAGAAAAGAAAGTGAGGGAGAGGAGAAGGAAAGAAGGGACAACTAAAGAAGGGAGGGAGGTAAGATGACAGGGAGGGAGGGAGGAAGGGAGTTAGGGAGGAAGGGAGGATGGGAAGGAGGGAGGGAGGTAAGACGACAGGGAGGGAGGGAGGGAGGGAGGGAAGGATGGGGGAGGGGAAAGAGGAAAGACAATGGAAAGGAGAGAGAAGTAAGTGCTCTGTCCCTGCCTCAGGGCCTCTGTGAATAGAAGACAGCTGGAGGCGTGGTCACTATGAGGCCCACTTCCAGGCTGGACCTCTTTTTGACAGTTTATCCACTCTGTACCTCTGCCCTGCTTCCTCAAAGTTTCACGTGCCCTTTCACATATATGCAGGTTGTACTTTTTACTGGTCCTTTGGTGCCAGCATCTCTGCAGACCCATGAGCCTTCTAAAATGTACACACTTGATGCCTTTGGGGGCACAATTAGTGTCCTAACTGATACTATCTATAGTTCTTGCTAGAGTGTGCCATGCAGCCTGGTGTGGCCACCAGTCGGCCTTGAAGCCTGAATGACCACTGGGAGCCTATCCCTGCTTTATTCATGATTGTCACCCCATATAGGTCCTGGCTACCTGCACATGTCAAATCCTCAAAGAATTCTGTCTAGTAAATTAAGGGTCTAAACACACAAACTAATTAATTAGAATCATTAAAAATGGGAGATCAATAAATCATTGAAGATTTGTTTCCTGGAAGATTTTTTTTAAAAATCTACTTTATAGTAGACAAACATCTGTCTGTTCTAAGCTAGAAAAAGCTAAGCACAAGAAAAATGAAACAGCTATGAGGAAGGGGAGGGACTGTGCCCACAAATACTTTGAACTATAGGAGAAATAGCATTTTGATGCATGAGGTTAACCATGTTCTTGACGCAGAGCCCAGTGGAAGTACCAGTCAACCCCCATGGCTTTAGGAAGGAAGGTACCAGAAGAGGCCAGTTACACTTTGAGCAGGAAGTGTCCCCAAATGCCTCTCATGTCAAGGGTGTGGTTCACAGCTGCTAGTATTGTTTTAGTTGGTTCTGTGAGCTTCAGGAGATTACACCTGGTTCCAGGTCTCTTGCTCTCTATTTCCTGTCTGGCATGCGGTGAGTAGCTGTAGTCATATGCTCCCCTCACCAACAGGGTTCTGCCTCGGTGGACCCAAGCATAATGATCTACTTTAATCTCTGAAACAATAAGACAGAGTCTTTCCCCTTTGAAGCATTTCATCAGATATTTGGTCACAACAACAATAAAACTAAGTGACCAGCGGTTGATGAAGGTGGGTCACTGGAAAAAATATTTCCAGGAGCCTTGTAAGATTGAGGACCTGAGTGTGAACCCCAGAACCCAGGCATGATGGACTGTGCTTGGATTCCCAGAAGTAGGGATATTCAGACAAGAAGCCCCAGGGAATCCTGGCTAGCCAGTCCAGCTGACTCAGTGAGCCCCAAGCAAATGGGAGACCCAGTCTCCAAAAGTAAGGTAGAGGTCAACTTCTGTGTTCCACATACAGGTGCACAGGCATGTGTACCTGCATATAAAAACACATGCACACATAGAAACACAAACATTCACACCGCATACATACACAAAAATGTAGAGTAAACATTTTAGAGACACTTCTAGAGTTATAGTGATTATAGAAGGAGCTTCTCTCATGTAAAGTGTCCCTGGATTTCTGTGACATGCAGATACTTTAGAATCTGGGGAGCACAAACTTCTTCACACTTTTCCCAAGAGAAATGGTTCTATACTTTCTTGTTTGGTTTGCTTTGATTTTGAAATGAAGTCTCACTACATGGCCCAACCTAACTTCACTCCCTATTCTCCTGCCTCAGCTTCCTGAGTGGTAGGGTTACAGGTGTGCTCCAAACCTCTGAGAAAGTCCTTAGACTTTTTTTTTTTTTTTTTTTTTTTTTTTATCTCAGGGTGACCTTGGCCTTGATACCTGGTGGGGAGGGTGGAACAGAGCACATTCAAACCTGTCTCAGTTACAGAATCAATACCACTGAAGCCCACAGCGACAGAGACAACGGCACGAACTGGACCTGGAAATAACTCTGCCCTTGGAAATTAAACCATAAAATCGGCCCATGATTAAATGACAATTTAATTTCAGAGGAGAGATAATGAAGGAGACAGGGAAATTGGGCCCTTAGCTGGTGGGAAGGTGGGAGGTCATCCATGGGCAGAGGAGAGACACATTATGGGGCGGGGACGGTGCTATAGGGAGCAAGGTGCCATTGTGGGTGGGAGGCACAGTGTGCAGGACATGGGATGTCATGAGACTAGTTGAGACTGCCTGCTGAGTGACCTCAGATGTACACTCCTCTTGGACTTAAGGGTTATTATTAGGTCCCCACCACAGTTTATCCTCCTTCCTTTCATCCCAGTTTTTCCCCGTAGCTGCCCTCTGGCCACACCCATCCATTCCTCTTTCTCTGTTTCTCTTCAGAAAAGGGCAGGCATCCACCTCATGGATATCAAGCAAACATGGCATACTAAGTGGCAGTAAAACTAGGCGCCATCCCTGCTATTAGGCAAGGCTAGGCAACCCAATGTGAGTAAAAGGGACCAAAATCCAACAAAAGAGTCAGATATAGCCCTGCTCTTTCCGTTAGGAATTTTCATCCATAGCACTGGTTCTTAATCTTCCTAATGCTGTGGTCCTTTTATTCAGTTCCTAATGTTGTGGTGACCCCCTCCCCCGCAACCATAAAATTATTTCACTGATACTTCATAACTGCAATTTTTGCTACTGTTATGAATTACAATACAAATATATGACAGGCAGGATATCTGATAGGGGTCCGTGTGTGGTTTGGAGACACAGGCATCTGGTACCCAGCCTGGCACCATCACTATGTCTTCCCAGGTCTTGATTTTACTCACCGCCCCACTAAACAGGACTCTCATTTGTCTAGCTGACCATGGACATTGCAAAGGAGCAAGTGCTCTTGCCATGCTGGTACAGAGGTTGGTAGCCTTTTGTCTTGGTACTAACAACTGGCTGGTTCTGCAGGCTGACAGAAGCCACACACCCCAGCTACTTACTGTACCTGCTCCTCTGTCCACAGCATCTTATCAGTCTCCACAAGGAGGGTGTGTGCTCCCTACAGGTGTGCCCTCCACACACCTCCAGGTGTGTCACCATCACACTGTGTTTGGTAATAGGGGGCAGCTGTGCTATCCTGCACCTCTTTGTTGGATTCCCTGAACTTCCAAGGCCTGAAGCCCCTCCCTCTGTACTACAAGGGAAGGCTATGCCTCCTGACTACCACAGGGAGCTGAGCACAATGGGGGAGGGGCCTCCTTAGGGGGAATCACAGTCAGGGATGGAAAGACTCCTTAATAAGTTCAAGCTGACTCAAAGGCTCCTGGTGTGAGGAAGCCCCACAGTATAGGTTGAGAACACTGTCCAGGCACTCAGTGAGAACACCCTGGCATTCCAGGGCCTGCCATGTCTATTGTATGTAGGGTGCTATGTTGATCTGCAATGAGACGAAGCTTTCAAAGAACAGCAGTATCTGATGCAAACAAAATACTCCCAGGTTCATTGGGGGGGGGGTGGGGGGGATTGGGATAAAGAGGAAATTTGAAAGCCAACTCGAGGAAGGCTACTACACAGGTTACCGTGCCAAAATAGCCCTGGGCCACACCTTCCACAACAAGGGTGTCGCTGTCCAAGGAAGTTTCAGAGTGGCTAGCTTTGAGCAGGTAGGTCTTTTCTGTGGGATGTCTCTGTGTCCTTTGCAAAAGGCTGTGGTTCTGGCAGAGTCTGCTCTGACGGCTCTTATTATCATGCACGTGTGTGAGGCGCCTGGCTTCATCCATTCCCCTAGTCTTTGGATTTGACACATGTGTGCCTCCACCTGGAATCTGACAAATTTCTCATCAGTTCTGCAATAGCAGACTGCCCAGGGTCCCTGCCAGGCTCTTTTCCTGCCCCCAACTCTCTTGAACCTCCTCTTTGCGGATCAGGGGGAATGAGGCACCCCTCGGGCATCAGGAAGAATATGTTATAGAACTGTGGTGTCCAGCCAATCCTACAGTGCTCCTTGGGTGGGTCTTCACCATCCCTGATGCTCTCTCCTTCAAACCCTCACCTCATGCGCATACCCAGCTTCGACGAGAAAAATAATATAATTGTTCTTACCCTCATTTTTCTAATGCTTGACAACTTAAGAAGCACTTGCAGATATAATAATTCATTAAATAAAGCAACCTTTAAGGCAGAGATCCTTAGTCTATTCTTTTAGAAATGCCAGGGCTCAAGGAGACACTGTAATTTCATCAAAGCGACTTAATATTAAAGGAGAAATCAAACTAGCAAAAGGCAGCCTTGGCCCCAGGCTATCCCCCTATGCCTGTGCTTACCGCATATATCCCAGATGCTTTCTGAGGCAATGTTCAGACACCCAGCAGAGTTGGCCCAAATAAACTTCCTCCTCTGTTCTTCAGTGGCGTCACATTCCTCTGGGGAACCAGTGAGGGCAGGAATAGAAACAGAATTAGGCTCAGTGTTTCTGATGGTAAGGACAGTCTGCCATGTCTCATATTGTTTCTTCTTTTACTTAGATGGCCAGGGAGCTCCCCTTAATATCAGTGCAGGAGTCCAGGCTCTCCCACCTAATTGCCATTTTTCCTGCAGTTTGACTTTCCAGCCCATATTTCCTCCTGTCCTAGTCCCCTTTGCATGGAGGTGATGGATTCTGTCCCATAGAGAGACTTCTAGATCCCAGCTTCGAGTGAGGTGACCTCCAGCTCCCTCTGGTCCTGTGGGGGCCCTCATCCAAGGGAACAGGCCCAAACCTTGGCCTCAGTAGCCTCAGGTCAGAGACTGTCTTTATCCTCCACACAGGCAGTGGGTCAGCTCTCACAGGGTGAAAGAAGAGAAAGTTTCTATGCCATGCCAGGCAGACAGATGAAGGTAGCAGATCTGATATGTCAGACAAGAGGTGGGATGGTCACCACTTGTGAAAGTGAGGTTGGGCTGCTTCAAAACTTTGGGAGTCATGACCACGAGGGAGGGTGTAGCTTAAAAACACCAACACCTCTGATGCACAGCTTTCTCATATGGGAATTATGAGAAGTCTCTCCCAGGAAGAGCTCACTTCAGTTCCCTGCTGCGCTGCCATCAGCTAGAACAGCTATGGAGCACAAGGCCTCAACAGGAATATAAGAATCCAGCCACGGAGGCAGAGTATGAAGGGGTCCCAGTCACTTGGCTCTGCAGCCAGCCATCCCAATCTGCTCCTGGAAAGCTCTGTGGCCTGGGGCTAAGCAGTTAGCCTCCCTGTGCTTCCAAAGCCCTCTTCTGTTTTGCGAGTAACTTCTCATTACAGCAGGGCACAAGATTCAATCAAACCCAAATGCTCAGAGCACTGCCCAGCCCTGGCAATTGCTTTAGCATTGGCCAAAGGGGAGAAAGCCACAGTCCTCTGGGGAACCATGCGATCGTGCCCTGGAGACCAGATGCTGACCTGGAGATGCCTGCAAGCTTATGTGGTTGCTTCCCTAATGGAACACATGGCCCAGAATCCTTTTTAAACTTGGGCATGCATCCTGTGTGTCTGGGGCGGGTGGAGTTGTGGTTTTTTTCCTAGCCTCTGCCCTTTCTCACTTGCTCACCACAAATGTCTTTTCCTCTCAGAATTAAGAAGGCTTGAAGGAGCTGGATGCTCCTGTGGATAGGGACCCTTCAGCAGCTCGTTGAGAAAAGGCCAACACCCCTGAGGTCTGTGTGGCACAGTCAAGGAAGCTGCCTGCTTGCCCAGGATCTGGCTTCCATCTGTGGTCTTAGCTGTGTAGACAAGCCTTCACTGGCTCCTGACAGGAGGGGTCGGCCATGAGGGACATGAAGGATGGTGTGATGGGAAATTGGGAAGGGTTTCTTGTCCTGGAGACCCCAGAGGAGCCAGAATTACATTGAGGTGACACACACCTTGGGAGCTAGCAGGAGCAAGAAGGGGGGGGTGTCCCCAGAGGCTGAGGAGCCTCCTGCTCTTTTCTGCAGGCAGACAGGGCTGTGGAAAAGTCGGCCACATGTCTACACAACTCAGCCTTGAAGGCCCATGCCCTAGAGAAGATTACAGTAATGAAAGGAGGGGCCACCGGAAGTTTAAAAAGAATGAACCCCATGAATAGAGCATAGTTCCAACGTTCCCCGAATTAGTCTCCGGGACAATGTGGCATTTCCATTGTTGTAGAAACAGTCATTTTAGAAAATATTTCAGGATATTAAAATCACTTACCGTGTGTCACAGAGCCCTAATTGCAGTAATTAGGCCTAATGAGGATGAGTCACCGTAAAAGAAGAAACAGGAGCAGGCTTCCTTCCCTGTGAAGACTGTCCTTGGAAGCCGACCCGACCCAACCCCACTACAGCAGCAATGTCTGCACATGGTGGGTGCTGCGTCGGAAAGGCACAAGATTTGTGCAATCAGAAGCAAGCGAGCGAGCAGTCAGGAAATGAGAAAGCTGTGACACCCACCAAGGAAAGCCACAAGTCCTAGTGCGGGAAGATACATTTGTAAGGCTAAGGACTTGAGTTCAATCCCCCAGAGCACATGTTAATAACAAGGAAAAGCCAGGCTCCGGCTCAGCGGGCAAGCGCATTTACACACATTTGGTGTACAAGCACAGAAACCTGACTGAAAAAGTCAGGCACCGCCACCAATGCCTGTAATGCCAGTGCTTTAAGGGGGTGGGGATGGGACCACCTGTGGCGCATGCTGACTAGCAGGCCCAGCTCCAGGTTCTGCTGTTGGGGGATGGTCTAATGTGTCTTGATGCTAATTACTGCTTGCTGTCTCTGTGACCCACCTTTTAATTAATAAAAATCTATCCCACCTGGGCAGGGCAAAGGAGATAGAGATGTGGCTAAGATTCCCGGGTTTAGAAGGAGAGAGGGGAATCCTAGGAAGAAGAAAGAAGACGAGGAGCGGGTACAGAGAGAGAAGAAGGCCACCATGGGTTAGATGGAAGAGAAGCACACAGCCGGTGTGGGTCGAGAATCCAGCCCAGATGAAGAACATCAACAGGTATTTGGGATTATGGATGGGAGGTAGCTTGATAGAAGTTATTAGGAGCAGATGGCATGGGATTGAGGCAGGGATCCCATGCCTACCCCACTATGGGAAGTAGTTTAGCAGAGTATTGTCTGCCCTGGCCTGGGTTAGCTAAGGCTATTTTAAAATATAGCAAGTATCGGTGTCTTAATTGATAGCTAGCCGGGCCCACTGATAATACAGATATTTGAAAAACAATAGTCTGCCTCAGGGGAATAGTTGGAGAATGATAAAGTAGAACACCTGACCTTCTCCTTTGGACAGACACACACACACACACACACACACACACATGCACGCACACACACACATACACACACACATGCACACATACACACGCACACACGTACACACACACACATGCACACACACACACGCACACACACGTACACACACACATGCACACATATACATACACACACATGCACACACATACACACACATGCACACACATGCACACATATACACACACATGCACACACACATACACACACACTGTCATAATATAAATGAGAAGTACTCACCATAAGCTCGGGTGTTTGAACACTGTGTCTCCAATCCGTGGTGTTATTTACTGATGTTATGAGACTTTAGCATATGGATCCTTGCTAGAGGAAACACCTTTCTGTGGGAGGCGGTCTCTATTTTACATTTGTGGTTGAAGATATTATATTTTAGCTTTCTTCTCCTACCATCATGCCTGCCACTTGCTATCATGCTGTACCGACGCAATGGACTCTTAGCCCTCTGGAACTGTAAATACAAACGTTTTCTTCCATAAGTTGCTTCTGGCCATGGAGTTTTATCACAGCAACAGAAAGGTAACTACTGCAGACCCAAACTCCATGCCTTCTGGTTGAGACTGACTTGAATTATAAACTTGGCTCATTGATGTCTTACTGTGATGAGGTAGAAACGTGGGCTGGGCCACCTGCTACCTTCAATTAAAGATGTGGACTTTTTAAGTGTGTTTTTCCCTCTTTGCGACCCACTGAGCTTAATTAGAGTTGCTAGCATGATGAACAAGGATGAATGGCTGTTTGTTGGACTATTGGCAACTCATCAATGTCTACACCACTGAGGAAAACGGATCCCCCTCCTCTGGCAACCACTAATTGCCAATATCTCTTTAAGGCTAGGTGGGGAGCTTATGAGTCTGTCACTCATGCACGACGGAATGTTGATGAGCCCAACCTTCTGCATGTAAGTCATCGCAGCTGCTGTAGGCTGATGATTACACTCAGTATGTCACAAAAAGACATAAAAGTGAAAAGGGACTAACTAGAAAGAACGGAGAGGAAGGGGACCAGAGAGAACAATAGAGGTTGAATCTGACTAAAATGAGTTATGTACAGGTATGAAACCATCACATGCAATATGAAATTATAGAACAGCACAAATGGATCATTTTAATACAATAGGTTTTATTTAGAAAAGTTTTATAGATACAGAAACATAAAATAAGAACAAGTGTTCCCATGCCCTCTATCCACATGCCATTTATTTGTCTCATGATACACTAGGAGGGTGCCTTTGTCCCAACTCAAGAGCTGGCCTTTGTGAACAGAAACTGTAATTTGCTCTTACTGCCGAGATCCTGAGAATCTGATCCCTGACCTGCTCCTGGCCACTGAGGTCTATGTCCACCATGCTCATACCACATCTGTGACACAGGCAGGGCCTCTTGTCATAGCCAAAGTCCATCCAGGATCCCTTCACCTCCCAACAGATTTCTTGAAAGTCCACTGTCATAAGACAATGGGCCTGATGGTGCAAGATGGCTTCTTCTGAAAGACTATGTCTTCTGCCATGTGTGCATCTACAAGTAATTCATGGCAGGTATCACCATAGCAACTGTGCAGAGTAGTGAGGCCAGCTGTACTTTACCGTCTTCTGTTCTGTCATTTTTACCCACAAGCCCCAGCAGTTGCTGATATTTTTACCTTTTATAATTACTTATTTAGCAACTACCTTCACTTGATGTTGCCTATATGCATACAGCCATGGGGTCATCCACTGGGGCCTGTACAACTGTCCAGGGGCCACACACCTAAAGAAAAGCAACTCCTGCTCCTCCAGCAGCCATCAGTTGCCAATGACTCCTCACCTAAGGGGTGGGGCCTCAGAAGCTCCTCCCCACTCCGTGCTTGACTTTTTAACTGGCTTCGGCTTGTGTAGGTAACCTATAGCCATGTTGGGTCCAGAGGGTAGCCTCTTACATTCTTGCTGCCTCATTTTCTACGATGCTACTTGAGCCTTGGTGAAGGTTATTGCCAAAGATGCCCGTCCATGTTTGAACACTCACAGTCACTTGTTTTCAGCACTCTGGACAGTCTCTGATTAAGCCAGTGCAATCCGAAGTTACTATGACCAAAGTTGGAAGCACCATAAATCTGCGGATATAGAAATGAATATTTAGAAGGCAGTTTGGCAACAGGACCATTTAGAAAAATATCATCAATGGGCCCCTCCCTTTGTGCCTATGTCTTCTCTAGGCATGGATTTTGACTGTGTCAGTAGGTACCAGGCATGAATTTCCTACTACCATTTCTTTTTCACTCTTATCTTTTCCAGACATTCCTATCATCTGCATCACGCCAGACATGGCCTTCTCAGCCTGGTTTCTCTTCCTCATTCTCCCCCCATCTTTTCCTTCTTCACTTCCTTCTTCTCTTTTAGGACATGAGTTCTTCTCTTCCTCTTTGGTGTGTGCATTCTCTTATTAGTCCACTTTCTTCCCTAACTATACATCTCATTTGCTTTTATTGATTAACAATGCCCCACTGTCCGACTCCCCAGCACCCTGGGTGCCCATTCTTACCGGGAGCATCTGGCTATTCTTAGCCTTTGATGATCACACCACGTCGTCAGATATACACACACAGAAGTTTACACATTGTACAAATCCCTCCAAGTGAGGTTTTTGACTTGTGTGGTAAAGTTCTCTCTAGTATTTAACAAAATAAAACTAATCAGTCTCTGAATGCCTATGCACCTCGCATCCCCTCCATGTTCTCACCAGCATTTGATGTTTCATTTTGGGGCTTCTTGCATGCTTATGGCTCACTTGTTAATTTAATTTGCAATTGTCCAACGAGAGACAATGTTTGACACCTGCATATCTACTCTTGGCAAAGCAGCTTTTCAGATTTGTCTGATTTTTAACCACGCTGTGTTCCTGTCACTGGATTCTAATCTTTCTTTGTTTGCTTGGAATAGAAATCCCTTAAGAGTCATGTTTGATAAATACTTTTGCCTGGTCCATGGCTTATCTCTTTATTGCTTTGACATTATCTTGTGCAGAACAATAAATTAATCAGGGACCAGGTTACCAGTTTCCTTGCAGATTAGCTTTCATCGTTTCAGCGCTGCACTGAAAGCCCAGCCCCCTAGATTTTCCCATTTGCTTCTGGAAGGCTTATGGTTTCGGGTTTTACATTTAGAACGATGGTACATATTTAGTTAACTCTTCTGTCAAGATTCTCTTTTTCCTTTTACACCTTTCCCGGCTCCCTGTGATGACTGACTATGCTTTTCTCATTGAATCCTGTGTTCTCTTCTCGGGGACCAGATGACTAGCTCTGTGATGCTCTATTTCTGGGCTGTCTGTCCTGTTCCCTGGGAATCTCTGTCTGTTCTGACAGCAGCTCCACCGGAGCCTGATTTCTGGTGCTTCCCCTTGAGTCTGGGCATTGGGAAATACAAGTCGCCAGTTTTTCTCTCACATCCTGTTGGCTACATTTGGACTTCTGCTTTCTACCTCAGCTCTAGGGTCTCTTTGTTAGAATCTAAAAATAAAAATAAAAATAAAAATCAGAGATCCTCTCTGTTTCCTCATATCTTTCACTGGAGTTCTATTATACACTACCCCTGGATTCTGTATAGCCCATTAAACATAGCTAAGAATTTAGGGACCTTAGGGTATAGTATTCTACCTGTCTATAGAGAAGACCTTCAGTGAGTGCCTGATATTTTCAGCCACTTCAAAGCCCTATGTCTGTGTGTGCACACTTAGGGTAAATTGTAATTTATAAGCTGAGCGTGATGAGAGTAGCTCAATATAACGATGAGATGAGCTCCAGCAACTAATAAGAAGCTCAACTATCACCATATCACACTGTAATGGAATCCATGTGGCTAATTTCCCTCAAAAGAGCCAGGACAGATGTTAATATTTTGGATGACAGTTGCCCCTGGATAACTGAACCCACACAGAATAAAAGCTCAGATAAGGAGACGACTGTGTCTAGTATTGCTGAAGATACTGCTCCGTGTTAATTTCAGGTTCCAAGTACTCGGAGCTGGTGTATAGAATCCAATTGACTTTAATGATGTTAACGATGGTATCAACCTAGTGTCTGCAGCCTGCTATTGTCTTAGCACTGTTATGTGAGACAATGGACCCTCGGTCATGGTGTGATGCTCTGTAATCCCTTATAGCCTTCCTTGCTTTGAAGTCTTTTGTAAAAAGTACTAATGTGAAGGCTTTGGCTTTCTCATTATTAGTGTTACTATGATTTGTTTTTCTCCATCCTTTCCACTGTAGCCTGTCTTCTTGTACGTAGTGCGCAGCTCAATTCTCTCTGACAGCCTTTATTCTAACTGGTATGCCAGGCAATTCCTCTTTAACATGATCATTTATATGGCTGGATTCACAGCTGACATGGTTGTGATTGTTTTCTGTTGGATATTATTGCTATTTTCCCCTCTCCAACTCTGTCTGCCTTTCTGGGTTGGGGGAGCATTTTGAAGTATTCTGCATTCTCTCCCCTCTTAACAAATCAGTCAACCCTTTTCTTAGCTATAATGGGTTCCCTAAAGTTTATAGCATGAACTGACAGCCCACTCAACTCTTGTCAGCCACGATGGAGTCCCTGGGGTCTGTAGTACACACTCACAGATCACCCAAGTCCATCTCAACACCTTGCCATGAGACTACACTCTTTACAGCAATGATCACATGATTATGTGCTACCCTCTAACACTTCAAACACGGCCTCCTTCCTGTCGCCTCTCCATAGGTCCCACTCACCCCTTCTGTGGGCTGAAATTTATTTTTAACTTCTATTAGATGAATTAATAATGAGAACCAATAACTATCACTTCTCCTCTCTCCCTCTCTCCCTCTTCATGCCTTCCTTACACTGCAGACCTGGGTTTCCTGCACTTGTTACTTGCCTTCCTGTATGGAATTGGCTGGAACTTTACCTCCAGGCTCTGTTCGTTTGAGAGTGTTTTTAATTCTGCTTCACTCAGGTCATGGTTTCACTTGATAGAGAAGTCAGGGCATTTTGTTTTCTTTTTCTCAATTCTGAATATTGCACACCACCCTCCACCTCCACAACTTTAACAAGGCTAACATGATTCCTATGTACACTCCTCTGAGAGTGCAGTTCTCTCCTGTGGCTTCTTTTGGGAATGTTTCCTTTGTTTTTTTTTTTTTTTTACTTTGTACACAAAGCCAAATATTGCTAGTATTTTCTACAACCTGGCCAAGAGTAGTAGAAACTGTGTTCATTGTTGTAGGAGCCCTAACCTGTCTACTCTCTCTGCTTCCTGGTTTGCTCCCCTCTTGTCTTTGGCATTTCCTAGGGTCGCCTTCTTAAAATGAATTATATACTTCATTTCTTCTACCAGTGAGCTCTTGTTTTATTTTGGCTGTTTGGTTGTGTTGGTTGTTGTTTTATTTTATTTTTGTGGTGCTAGGGGTAAACTCTAGAACCTCATGCATAGGGAAGCACTCTACCACAGAGTCATATCCCAGTTCTCTGATTTCTCATTCTAGACTAGGTGTTATTAAGTTTTCCAGGTTGGCCCTGAGCTCACTCTGTAACCCAGCTTGGCCCTGAGCTCGTGAGACTCCTCCCTCACCTTCTGAGTTGCTGAAATAACAACCTGCTCCCACAGGTCCAGCTTTTCTCTTCCGTTTTATGTGAACCCAGCCTGTTGGACAGTGAAACCTGTGTTTAGAACAGGTCTCCCATCCTTAGTTAATCTTTCCCAGAAACACCCTCCCTGTACATCTCACTGACGTAGGAGTTTCTCAACACACTCAAGTTGACAATAAAGACTGACTGTCACAGGACTGTGCAACCTTTTGGGATCAGCGAAAGAATAGCTGAATATCCCAGGCTGCCCTCCCATTACCAATGGAAACAAGATCGGAAATGCTGTTTCCCCTAGTCCAACAAACCACATGACACAGGATACCTGACCCAGGTCAGGCTATAAGACAAATCATGCCTTGAGCACAAGATCCTCCCAGGCAACTCTCAAGAACCTAGTCCCCAGTGAATCCAGGCTTTTGGTGCCCCTGTCACCTGACCATAATTAAGAAACTGCTGAATTTACCCTCTGTGTGTGGTTGTGCTGAACTCCTCTCAGACCTCCTAGCTTTATGTACCTTCCTGTCTTCCTTTCCTTGAGTGGCATGATGAGAGAGGTGGGGAGATGGAAGAAGCCAGATCGAGTAACCACCCTCCCCTCAGCCAGGCAGCTGGGACCTGAAAGCTTTGCTTTAGACAGTGTTCTAGGTGACTGACATAGAAATTCATGGTGACGACCTACGTACCTGGCCCTTTACCATTAAGACCGCCCAAGATTCCAAAAGACCTTGTGAAAGTGGGGGACTCTAGAAGCCTGCAAGCTATGCTTTGCACAGCCCGTCCAATCCATATTCAGATTTAAGCAATTATCATGGTTGCTGGTCACATATTCTTGTCATTGCTGCACCTGGTCTACACCAGGTGAACTAACCCCAGTAGAGACACATGTATGTATCTATCTCTCCTATGTGGCAATTTGTCCTAACACCTTGTCCCCTGATGGGTCAGGGAAAGTTGTTAATGTTCTGATGTTTGGTTTACTTTTCTTGTTATAAATTGGAAGTGACAACGTCTGTGCTTTTTTGCATTTGGAGACAGAAACACATGTCCCTAAATAGATTTATTTCATCTTAGAACATTCTGTATTTACAGAAAGTCGCAGAGATATTATACCAAGTTCCCACACACCTATACTCTAGTCCCCTGTTGTTAACACCTTCAAAAAATGAGATTGTATTTGTCACAAGAAATGAACCAATATTCACATGCTATTAATGACCACAGCTCATACTCTGGAGGCCATTAGCCTTTTTCAAATGCCCTTTTCCTGTCTCAGATCCCAGCCAGGAATGGCATTGCATCCCATCTGCCTATAAAATCCCAATTTCAACAGTTTCTGTCTCCCCATTTGGTGACCTTGACAGCTTGAGGAGTGCTCAGCAGAAGTTGTGCAGCTGCCTTCAATTTGGATCTTTTCAGTGGCTTTGGTTCTGGCTTAGAATGAACACTGAGGGGACAAGGACAGTATTAGTACCTTGTTTCTAGGGTACATGCAAGCAGCAGGATGTGTGCCTGCTGAGGATGGCCTTGCTCACCTGGCTGAGACAGTGTGCATCAGGTCTCTCTCTCTCTCTCTCTCTCTCTCTCTCTCTCTCTCTCTCTCTCCCTCCCTCCCTCTCTCTCTCTCTCTCTCTCTCTCTCTCTCTCTCTCTCTCTCTCTCTCTCTCTGCCTTTCTGTGCTGTGTCACCAAGCACACCCCACAGAAGGGTGGGAGATGTCACTGAGTGAGTAACAGAGAGGATCATCAGAAGTCCTCTAGGGAGGACAGGAAGGACACCATCGAACTATCATCTACCCACCGTCTGTCTGTCAGTTGATCTTTCATCTATCATCTATCTGAATTATTTAGCCATCAATCAATGGATCAAGAAATCACCTGTCATTTGTCTTTATGTATCTACTGATCAATAGATATCATATATCTACCTATCTATATATCTATCATGTTTCTAAACATTGATCATCTATTATCTATATTATCTATTAATAAATCATCTATCATCTATCTACCAATCTATTTATCTATCT
The DNA here is from genome assembly GCF_903995435.1 of Acomys russatus. Classification (NCBI taxonomy): domain Eukaryota; kingdom Metazoa; phylum Chordata; class Mammalia; order Rodentia; family Muridae; genus Acomys; species Acomys russatus. The sequence goes on from NC_067153.1 coordinate 49,887,863, forward strand.
TCTAATGTATATTATATAGGCCATCTATCTATTCATTGACCATCTATGACATGTCTATCATCTATCTACCTATCTCTCTATCCTCTCTTTATCGCTGTTTGTCTATTGATTCACCACCAGTCACCTGACATAAGTTTTGTAGTTTGGATATAACATATGTGCCACAGACTCATCTGTGTCACAGGGCTGGTCTCCAGCTGGTGACACTATTAAGAGGTGAGCTGGGTTCTGCAGTTCTGTCTATATCCAAGGGTTAATCCTATGATGAGCTCATGCAGACAGGCAGTCTTTGATCTAAAATAACTCATCTAAAGCTACCCTCACTTTTCCTAATGGCCTGTGTTATGTAATGCTCTGGACTGAGCATTATCCTCCCAACCTCAAATTCCCTTATTCAAGCCTTAGACAGCTGTGTGCCTGGGGTGGCCATCAGGTGACAATGGTTGCGTGGTGACATAAGGGTGGGTGGTAATCCCACTGGACCAGTGAGTGGCTCTATGAGAAGAAGGAGATCCATGTGAGCAGAAAGACCATGTGAGGACACAGGAAGAAAGGCAAGAAGGAGCTGTCTCCTGAAGTCAGATCTCCCAGCACCCTGACACAGTGCGAATTAAGTGTTAGCAGCTCAGGCCATATTCTGTTATGGCTACCCAATCTGACATATGAAGGCAGGATATGTTGTATTTCTCCTTTCCCTTTAAATTATGTTTAAATGTAAAGATATTTAAAATATGTGCCTTGCAACCAGCATGTTGTATTTATTTGAGTGTGTGTGTGTACAGTGTGTACATGTCACAATGCATGTGTGGTGGTCAGAAGACAACCTTAGTTAGTCTTCACCTTCAGCTTTTTTTTTTTTGAAACAAGGTCTTGTGCTTACCATCCCATGCATCAGGCCAGCTGGCCCATGGGCTTCTGGAGACTCTCCCATCTGTACCTCCCACCTCACCTTAGGAGCACTGGGAGTTCCCACATCTGGCTTTATGTGGGCTGTAGGAATGAGAGCTCAGGACCTTGTGTTTTCATCACAAATGCTTCACCCAAGGAGTCATCTCCCCAGCCCAGACTGGTGCCTTTCAATGTGAAGTTTCCACTAACTACCGTCAGAATTAAGGTGACTTTTAACATTGCAATGATGAGTTTATCATGCTTCCCTCCAGTTTAATTTTTCCTATTTCCTCATTCTTTCAGAGTTTAAAATTATTTTCTACATATATAAGTTGTGAGTTTGGGTGAGTGAGTCCCCATGTTACCAATTTGCCACTGGTAACTGAGTTATCAGGTCAGCAGTTGCTTTAGGTTTATGGTTCATACCATTAACCCACCAATGTCCTGATGACCAGGCTAGACATGCCCTGTGCAAGCAAACCTTAAATTAAGGCAGGCAGGTACTTGTCTCTCCTGCCTGTGCTGTTAAGACTTCAGTTGCAGGTGCTATGAAGTTTGAATGCCTTCCTAATGCTGAGACCCTTTAATAGAGCTCCTCATGTTGTAGTGACCCATAACCATAAAATCATTTCATTGCTACTTCACAACTTTAATTTTGCTACTGTTATAAATATTAATGTAAATATCTGACATGTAGGATATCTGATATGTGACCCCAGTTGTTCATTCCCTAAAGGTGTTGTTACCCATAGATTGAGGTCCTCTAGTTTACATGTTAAAATGCTGACGTTGTAGAAAGGAAATTGTTAGTACAATGTGTGGCTCCATTTCTGTCTTGTCTCCACTTCTTTTTTAATTAATTAATTTATTTATTCACTTTACATCTCGATCGTAGCCCCTGTCTCCTTTCTTCCCAGTCCTACCCTTCTTTCCTCCCCACCCCATCCCTTCTCTCCACTTATTTGTATAGATTTTTCTTTCCAATCTCCTGTTACTTTCCTTGTTCTCAAAGAACTCTTTAAAGCATTCTGGTGGCATAGATCTTAAATGAAGGCTGTGCTTGACTTTATGGTATCTGGAACACATCTTGCCTCCCTTTTTAAAATCACTATAATTCATTTTAAAAATTACTGTTGCTAAAGTAAGCACAATGTCTGGCAGAGAGTGAAGGGTGAGGCTTGGGGAGTCATACTCTTCTTTGACATATGCTAATGGATAGGCACAGTGGGACATCTGCACCCAAAGCCTGAGTCCACTCCCTCCTCCCCTTGTCTACTTGCTTTCCAGAAGCTCTCAGCCTCCTACACAGCAAGGCTGTGAGAGAGTTTTCTGTAATTGACCCCAAGAGAGATGCATCATAGGGAGATATTTTGAGAATGGGGTGAAGCACTGGATGAGAATTCCAAGAATTAAGATTATCTAGGAAGGTAAAGGTATGAGGCACCCCCATGAGGAATCCTATGCAGTGGTACTTTGCCCTTGGGGACTCGGGCAGATGGGAGGAGCAGTCCATAGTGGGTAACAGAAGGATCTGAAAGGGAACATTCCAAAGGCATGAAATCCTTCTCCCCTTACTTTCCTACCCTAACTGAGGACCCCAAGACTTCAGCCGTTGGGAGCCAGTCATCCCCAGTAGCCTCTGGAAGCCAGGCCATGGACCTTCAGTCTTTGCAGATGTGAACTACTTTCTAATTAAGGATGCCAGCACCGACTCTGATGCCACTACAATCAAGATGGTCCAGTGAGACAGATGCTGCATCTATAAGACATCTGGTCTTGGTGAGTGTGCCTCTCTTCCTCTTCTCTGGAAAATACCCAAGCACTGCTGATCAACCCAGAATGATGCTGGGAGGGAAGAGGATGCAGAGAGGGAGAAACAGACTGTAGAGATTGTTGCTGTCGAAGCTGACGTGCCTGTGAACCAAGGAAGTACTAGGGATGAAACTGTCACTGTCACATGCTTTACTTATGACGATGCAGCAAGAAATGGCTGGGATGGGAGATGCTGAGATCCACACAGCCCTCCTCATGAATCATGGCTTTCTTCAGGATTTGGGGCCAGGGCCACTGAGTCTCTAGGACCCCAGAGAGAAGGAGTCTCATTGAACTAACCCTTCTCTGGTGTGGTAGAGTCCAGCTCAGGTATGCCCCTGAAGAAAAGTATCTCCCACAGTTGTGGACTAAGATGTGGTCAGCTTGGGTTTTTCTTTTTCACTCAGTCATGCCAAGGAAAAATACCATACATCTCTGCAGATGGGCACTAGGCTCAGAAAACCCAAGTTACTATGGTGTGATACAGCAAGGAAGGGCCACTTATCTCAAGCTGGCCTTTGGCCCTGAGTCTCAGGGCCTGAGTCTCAAGACCTCATCTGTGCTGAGAAAGTTGAATGTGACCTGGACTGGACTCTGTCTGGGTTGTGGGATGGCCATGCCATAGAGTCTGGATCTGAGAGAGATAGGATCATGGGTTCCCTGAAGTTCACCTGAGTCTAACTGTTCATCATTCCCAGCGGGAGGACATAGAATCCAGGGAAGCCCCACCTCGCTATGAATGCTATCCCATAGGTAATGAAGCCACAGACACCATCAGCTGCCTTGACATACCCTCATACCACCCTGCCTCTTTCCTTAGTATCAGCTATACATTGTGCCCTCTTAAGTGTTATCTCACAGAGGAAGCACTGGGCACCAGCTCCCACTAAGGCTGGCCCTAAACACTTCACAACACACACACACGTGCGTGCGCGCACACACACACACACACACACACACACACACACACACACACACACACACCTTCACATAGTTGGACTGTCAGTAGAGTCTCTGAGAGTCTCAGCTCGCTGCAGCCAGAGATTGTGCTTGTGGTGTGCCTTAGCTCCCATTCCACAGACATGACAGACATTTAAATTTGTTGAGTAAATGAGATAATCCTACTCCTAATTCAAAGTTATTGCACAGTGGTTCTTGCTTCTCTGGACCACTCTATCCACTTGTATCATGTAACTCTGGAATTTCTACCCAGCATGGAGCTCTTCCCTCACACATAGACTGTCTTCAGCCAGGAGATTTCATTGTACAATAGAATGAGGCCACTGTTTTCTGTTTAGACTTCAGTGTTGGGTGGTTCTGCCTCTGGTATACTCGGTTAAACCAGGCCCAGCCATCTTTGGTCCAGGAGAATGAATGGATATGAAGTTGAGCTTCTTTGGCCATACATTCAGCGTTGCAGCCGTGAGTGTCTATGTAGAGCTGAGCCCAGCCAACACATAAGCACATATGCCTGCTATTCTGTGCTACCCAAAGTGGGTGTATGCTTACATCACTATAGGAACAATAGATGTTGGACGCAGTGCCTATTTCAAGGTGTAGACCTTCTCATGCAGCAAAGACCTACTTCTATGTGAGAGAAGCTCCTCCGGTGTCCTCTATAGTCACCAGAAAACACAATGTCAATGCTTCTTTCTGCACACAAGAGCTGAGAGTCAGCAAGGCTAACATACTTGGGTCAGGTTATGGAGCTAATTTCCATAAGACCTTTCCAGATCTGTCTAACCACTGAGTTAAGTCTACTGAGCCTGAAATTGTGTCTGCCGTGCTTCTCTGACTCAGGGTAAATATTCTATATACTATTGAGAATGAAAGATTTCTAGTCACTACTGTTAGGTATTCTCGTGATTTTAAGAGCTCAGTTGAAGGTCCTAAGGCCTCTCCATGAAGCTTGGTTAAATCAGGCTACTGAGGTTGACAATGGTCATGTTGCTCCCTGTTGCTGTTGAGACAATCAGTGGTTGCTTTGCTTTCTATTGCTGTTGAGGCAGTTAAGGGCCAACTTTTTCCTTGCTGCAGAAGAGGTATTGGTCAATGCACTACTGGCCAAGGTCACAGCTTAGACTCTGTTATTCTTCATGTCATTTCTTCATCAGTCTCCTTTGTAAAAAGTGCCACTGTCCTACTGATGTCCTTTCTTATCCATTCTCAGTTTTTTAAGTCTCTTTTCATTTTCTTAAGACCTGGAAAGACAACACAAGAAGACTTCTGTGTGCTCTCCTGTTCTTCCTGCTCTTTTGTGTCTCTCTTCTCTCACTTCCTTATGAAGTTAAATCCATGCTCAGAATTTTAATTCTAATTTTACATTGCAAACATTGAAATGAATATTGTTGAGCAAACATTTCGGAAATTTGACTTCAAACTATAACAGTTTATATGACTGAGGATTATACCATGAAAAGAAAACATAGAAGCAAAGCTGAAAGTTGCTTTAAGCATGTCTATGCCATGCCCTTCCATGTCCTTCCTTCTCTTAATGCATCCCTATTTTAAGCTGCACAACCACACCTGAGGAATTTTAATTCTTGGCAATACACTGAATTTCCTTACTTCTCTCTTCCCCCATTAGACAGAGACCTGGCTTCAGATTTTCTTCTGCCTTCATATCTGAGTCAACAGGACTCCCTGAGGATGTCACAAAATGCAATTAAGATCTTTCACATATGGTTGTTCTGGGGTTTGGGAACCCTGGAAATGTTGCTGGTGATGGACCTAAATGGTGGTTCTCCATCTTGTTCCCAGAACTGCTACCCTCACTTCACAGATGCACACACAGATAAAGCTCCCTGCAAACTGTTCCCCCCCCCACTCCTTATTGTGTAGACATTCAAGTATCCTACCGGCCCCACCTAGTACCAGACCTACCCAGGGAATCTCCATCTCCATTGTGGCAAATTCCCTGCAATATCAATGGCCTTGATCATCCTTTATCAGAAAATTTCCCATTTCAGAGAAGGGCAAAAGGATCCCCCAGGTTCAAGAGTCCATATTAAACCATTTAAACACACAGCTGGTGCTGGTTTGGCTGAATACATACCCACTGGCCCTCCAGAATAAGCTGTTTAAAAATAAGTTTAGGCAACCAACACAAGACGGAATAAGTAAAAATTCCAATGTGGAACACCTGGAGGAGCTATTAGTAGTCGATGGCTGCTGAGAGAGGGAGGTCAGTTCCCTTGGTAGTGTGAGCGCTGGTGGATAGCCCACAGGCATGCTTACATGGAGAGCACTAATTGGACCCAGCAATATAGAAGAAGAAGAAGAAGAAGAAGAAGAAGAAGAAGAAGAAGAAGAAGAAGAAGAAGAAGAAGAAGAAGAAGAAGAAGAAGAGAAAACAACAAAGAAGACATGAAGTTAGGAGGAACTTACTGGCTGAAAGGTGCAGGGGTGTCAGAAGGAGAAAATGGTGGGTGGATAGGATGAAAATGTACTGTATGTATGAATAAAATTCTCAAAGAATAAAATATTATAAATCCTAGGATATTCTATGAATGTAGTTGATTATATCAAGACCCAGTACAAACATTAGAGAGAGGACATGTGCTTAGCCTGGCAGTACTTTATCAATGCTTTGCCTTCTCCTGCTGTTATCTGGGTTCTCCTAAAGTCCAGGCTCTCTCCATCCTGTAACCCTTTCATTTGTAGGTGACTTGCTCATGAGATTCAACCCAGGGCCACATCCATGGTGGCTGTGTAACCCACTGCTCTAATGTGCTGACACCTTCTCACTCTGACCTTCCATTTTCATGAGGGGAAAGGCCGTTTGTTCTGTCCCGTCACTCATGCATCCCGGAGCCTGCCAAGTCATGCCTGTGGTGTCACTTGTCCTTCCAGTCCTCTAGATTCTCAAAACCCATAACTGTGTAGCTCTCGGGTTCTGGTTTGATGGTTTTGGCACAATGACATCTTAAATGGGTGTGTGCTTCTGGGCTGGCTAGTCTCAATGAGCAAACTGGAGTTATCTGAAAGGAGGGAACCTCAGTTGAGAAAATGCCTCCATAAGACCCAGATGTAGAGCATGTTCTTATTAGGTGATTGATAAGAGAGTGTTCAGCCCATTGTGGGTGGTGCCATCCCCAGGTTGGTGAGTTCAGCCCACTACGGGCAGTGCTGGGACCTATAAAAAAGCAATTTGAGCAAGCCATGGGAAGCAAGCCAGTAAGCAGCACTCCTCCATGGCTTCTGCAACAGCACCTGCCTCCAGATTTTTGCCATGTTTGAGTTCCTTCCTGACTTCCTGATAAACAATGATGTAGAAATGTAAGCCAAAAATAATATCCTTTCCTTCCTAACTTGCTTTTTGGTCATGGCGTTTCCATTGTAACAATAGGAACTCTAAGACACCTTCAAACTGCACAATGTTAGGGAGTGGGTTCAGGTCAAGTGCCTATTCCCTGGTAGGGCCAGTTCAGTAGTGACACTCCCACTGGATTTCCCAGGGTCAAGGGTCATAGTAGCTGCTCGATGAAAGTACCCAGGGTAGTCCTTCCCTTAGGGATGGTGTGTGTGTGTGTGTGTGTGTGTGCGCGCGTGCACATATGTGTGTGTGTAAGAGAGAAAGGGATGGAGAACACAGGCCGATGGAGACAGGAGGGTTTTTTGTGGTGTTATTCTTGTTCTTTCTTGCTCTTAGAAATGTTGGCCATCTTAACATCATCATCCATCATCATTTGGTACCCAGATCCTGGTGGTTGTTCTGTGAACATTGTTCAAGAAAGAACAAAGCATCTGTGGTGGTCAGTGTTAATTGTCAATTGAGTCTAGAATCACTTGGGAGACCAGCCTTTGAACATGCCTCAAGGGGGCAATATCTTAATGATGTTAATTGAGGTAAGGCCTATCTTAATTGTGGGCAGGATCATTCCCTGGGCAGGGGATCTTGGCCTGTATAAAATGGAAAAGGCAAGCTAAGCACTAGTATGCATGCATTTGTTGCTCTCTTTGGCCAGCTGCTCTGCTGCTCTGACTTCTCCACAATGCTGGACTATACCTTGAACTATAAACTAAACCTTTATACCTTACAGTGCTTTTGTCAGGATATTTTTATTACAACACACCAAAACAAACTCATATAGCTTCTAAGATGAGCCCAAAGAAATATCAATAGATACAAACCCCACCCAGGTGATAAACAGACCTATGTAAAACCTTGTCTAAAAGTGTCTAAAGCACTTTTATTCACAGTATGAAAATTCTGTTACTGATGGGTACAGCGCCTGTCTAGCATGCTTGGTTCAGCCCCCAGGAGTACAAAAAAAAGTTTCTATTGTTTTAGCAACCACCATAGAAATCCTAATTCCTTTTTGCTTGGAGGGGGATAGCAAGAGTGTGTCTTTTCACGGTATCAATATTTTTCCATGGTTCCAGACCTTTCAGTTTGGGATGATGGTGAGAGATGGTGCTCTTGTCCCTGCAGAAGCCAGGCACTGAGATTCTATCACGGCATCTGCCTAGGGCATCGTAACATGCTTCTTAATGCTTAGTGGTATTCAACATGTAGAAGACTATGGTAGGTAGAATTCCCTTGGGGTCAGAGGTGAACCCCAGATGAGGTAGTTCTCTGGCTTGCTGAGTGGGGAGAGCTCTGTTGCCTCATGTCTGGATAGTCCCAGCACACTGGAACCCAACTACTTAGGGACTTTCTCCCCATTGCTGTGGGTCCATACAGTGCCTCAGCTCCACCTAACCTGGCCCTTCTTACTGTCACCTCTGAGTATCAAGCCACATGTTCACAGATTCAAAGAACCTATTTCCATCTAATAAATTTCAATCCTAGCTTGACTATATATACAGTCTGGGGTGATTTTTTAAAAACATCTTATAATTAGCAATCTTAATGAAATGAGTTTCTTAATCATGTTAGCAACATCAATTCTAATATCCAGTGCAATACGTTGATTGCTTTTATTCACATTTATTATCGTTACCCACTTGGGGCAAAAAAAAAAAAAAAAAAAAAAAAAAAAGCAAAAAATTAAATAAATAAACCCACAGGATTTAATTTTCTCTAACACGTTTATCTGCCAAGGCGTCTTGTTGAAGTGATGGGAAAAGGCAACCGTTTATCTGAGGAGGTAAATTCTGTCATAGGATAGAACTGGCTGAAGTGACTCTTAGATGATGGAATGGACCCCAGAAGCTGCCGGGCTTCTGAGGCCCCAGGACCCATGCTCAGTCTGGTTGTTTTCCCCCTGCTCTTGTCATTTTCAGGACAAACCACGAAGATGCTCTGAGGGGAGCTGTGTTAATTTAATGACTATTGCCATTTCAAGCTCCAGAAATCTCTTCATTTCTGCCCCCAGGGAAAAGCCATGCACTGCAAAACCAAGTCACTTGCTTAAGAACAAGAAAAGGGAAACAAGAGGCACACCCTATGTTTCTGCCTTTGCTTCTATTATGGTCCCCAGGCATTTGTCACAGAAACATGGTCACAGTCTGGAGTCTGGTGCACTCCTCCTCGAGGACTGCATGCATGCACGCCCTATGTTCTTTGCCTAACTGGGGGTTCTGCGAACACCTGGGAGTCAAGGACAGAGCCTTGTTGCAGGTCTGCAGGAGGCTCAGGCAAATGGGAGTTAAGCTCGTCTGTCCCAGGTGGTGTCTCTTTCTGCCATGGCTGGTTATTCTTTGTTTCACAAATGAGCCATTTTTCCCCTGACTGGGACATGGCTGCCAGCTGCCCAGGAACTGACTTCTGCAGAAAATAATAGAAACAGCTCATCCAGAGATAGTGCAGACATGCTGTTATGCAAAGGACCCAGGTTCAATTCAAAGCAACCACATCCAGTGGCTCACAGCCAGCTGTAACTCCAGTTCCAAGGCCTGACATCATCACCTGGCCTCTGCGATATTGCACACCTGTGGTGCATAGAAACTCATGCAAACACATAAACATAATTTTGAAAAATAATGGCAAATCCTTTGGACAGGCAGTAATCTAAGAAGTGAGTCCACAGATGGGAAAAACTCACCAAAATGGTTACCATTGTGTTTTATATAACAGCAAGAGTTAATCTATAGACCATACTGAATGGCCAAGTTTTAGAGGACAGCTGGTAAAGTTCTTGGTGCAAAGAATGCGGACATGAGTTCAATTACAAGAACCCATGTAAAAATACTAGTGTGTTGGCCCTTGATGGTCATTGCCATACTGGGGAGGTAGAGGCAGGTGCACTTCCTCAGGCTTCCTGGCCAATCAGTCTATGCTCGTTGGCAAACCTTAGGGCCTTATAATGGCCCTGACTAAAAGGAAAGGTGAGTAGCTCCTGCGAAAATATGCCAAAGTGGACATATATACAAAACAGTTACCTAGAATGCTAAAGGCCCTAGGTTGAATCCCTAGTCACACACACACACGCACACACACACGCACACACACACACACACACACACACACACACAACCACAAATGCAAGCACACATGCACACACATGCACAAAGCACACACTCACACAAAAGTTTGAATTTTAGAAAAGTTTTGGATGCACAAAAATACCAAGAAAACAGCTCAGAGAATTCCTCCAAAAGTGGTGTCTATTTCCCCTGAACATCTGATACTAACATCGACGCAATGTCATTAAACAATAACAAGCCAGTGTAAACACAATGGTACTAACTACAATTCATGCATTACTCTATCTCCTTGTTTTCCACTATCTTTTTCTTACTCCTGGCCCCCACCCAATGCTTCGCCATATAGATTATTCACATCCCCTCAGACTTTATTTGTGACTATTTGGCAGTCTTGAGGATTCTAGAGCGTAGATTCTCAGAACATCTTCCTCTGGGGTTTATCTGATATTTATCTAACAGTCAGTAACACACACACGCACGCCCGCGCGCGCACACACACACACACACACACACACACATCACTCCAGCTCCTGTGTTCTTCTTCCCACCTATAACTTCAAATAATAGCAAGGAGCAGACATCCAGCGCAAGTAAGCCTTCCAATGAGAGTGCTGCTCCCTACTCTGAGGCATAGGATTGTACACTAAAGCCACATTAGGACAAGAGGAGGTAGAGTCATCCTTGAATTGACCTTCCAATGGCATTCTTCTATCTTCCAGGCCACACTTGGGCTGCGCCCTGGGGCTCCACACTGGGGGCTTCTGAAGATTGGCAGAAACCTTCTTGTTTTTCCCTTCTTCCTTATGTGAATCTTGGACTCAATAGTAGTTTTGGTGAGTGCTTTATTTATTATTTTAACTTAACAAGGCAATGTTCTCCATGTACTTTAAAATTTTCATTTCTATTTAATGCATTAGAATTAATGCATGTTATTTTATGGCCTAGTGTATAATCACTGGTTTGAAAATATTTCATAACAGCTTGAAAGGAGAGCATAATTTTCGTAAGATGCAATCTTGCATAGAAATTTGTGAGTGTAACATTTTTAGTTAAACTATCCAAATTCATTGGGCGCTTCATTTGTTCTTTGTCTACTGGACAAAGTCTGAGACACATGTTTTTTCTGTAATAAGTTTCTGCTCAGTTGTCTTTATATTTCTAAAGGTGATTTTGAGTCTGTTTAGATAATGCTATTTAACACAAAATGTTCAAAAACTACTCTCCCCTGTTGAGAAAAGTCTTTTTTAATCTGTAAACATGCTCTCTTTGTCTATTAAATGTCCTTGGCCTTAAATGTTCCTGTCAGTTTGCATTAATGGGCACATGTCCCCACTCTTTTTGCTTTTCTCTTTGTTTCAATTCTAACTTCTGTGTCCTGGGCTTTCAGGTCAGGGCGGTGTCTGGTCATCACACTAAGGTTTCCCTTCCCCCTGTACCATGTATACAGAAAACATGAGACCCTGGGAAGGAGTTTCACTCCTCAGCCTGGTCCTTCACTTGTGAGTTTGAGGTGATGAAAGTTAGTCACAGGATTGAGGTCAGAATTCAATGAGATTCGTGATCTATCACTTAGCAATTCAGCAATGAACAACACAAACTAATTTCTTTGAGTCTGTGGGAGTCTGTGGCCCAGCTGGGATAGAGACATTACCCACTGGGCTCAAGCCCAGTTCATGAAGTGCTTGGTGTGCAGGCACGAGGGCCTGAATTCATGCCCCGGAACTCATGTGGAAAGAGTTGGGCACATTTAGAGCATATCTATAATCCTAACACTGACGAGGTGGACACAGAAGAATACCTGGTCCAGAATTGGTGAATCTCAGGTTCAGTGAGAGGCCCTGTCTCAGAAAATAAGGTAGAGAACGTTGAAGAGGATACTCATCACAACCCTCAGGCTTTGACATGTACACACAGATATGTGCATATTCACCTGTGCACATGCACATGACAACCTATGCTCATGCTACATACAAACACATTTGAATGACGTATACACAGAGAGAGAGAGAGAGACAGAGAGAGAGAGAGAGAGAGAGAGAGAGAGAGAGAGAGAGACAGAGAGAGAGAGAGAGACAGAGAGACAGAGAGACAGAGACAGAGAGACAGAAGAGAGAGAGAGAGAGAGAGAGAGACAGAGAGAGAGACAGAGACAGAGAGAGACAGAGACAGACAGAGAGAGAAAGAGAGAGACAGAGACAGAGAGAGACAGAGACAGAGAGAGAGAGAGACAGACAGAGAGAGAGAGAGAGAGAGACCTCATTTGAAAAAGGCCCCTAGTACACCCTGAAAACTTGACAGAGAAAAAAAAATCCATGCTAAAGGGTTCCCAGGGGAAGCCCAATTCCACTTAATAACTAATGCCAGGTAAGTGTGGTGCATCTGCCTTATTACAGTCCCCATCACATCACCTTGCTATAATTTGACATTTGTGTCTCCCACTACTGTATTTTGTGCTTGACCCTAATCCAGTAGTCTTTGTCATTTAGCTGAGAGTTTAGCTCATTACTACTTATTGTTATAAGGTCAAACTTTCATCTTTCTGCAGACATTAAAAGACAAGGTGCATTTTGAGGAGATTGGAAGCACGTAGGGAAAATACTAACATCCTCTGCATGTGGAACTTGCTTAGCGACCATGAAGAGAGGCATTTGAGCAAATGAGTCACATATCAGAAGCACTCAGGCACACAGTGATTTAAAATGCAAATGAGAACAATACATGAGGTTTTTTTTTTTATCATTCAAATTGGCAATTCAGTGGCATAATATTTGATGTTAAGGAGGGTGCAGTAAAATGGCTAAGTATTTCCTTGCTGGTGGAAATGTAAGTTAGATTTCCTCCCCCAAGGCTAAAGTCATGTAGTGATCTATATAGTGAGAGGTGGAAATATATTATTTTCACTGCTATAATCAATTGCAACAAACTACCCTTTGAGAAGCACAGGGCCGTGGTTGGAGATGTCCATATTAAGATGCTCAGTTGGCTGCCATAGTGAGTTGCAGAAATCCACATACAGGAACCCCACCTAGCCTTTCAGGGGCCAGTTACCTAAGAGTTTCTCGGAAATCCAGAGAGATGTAGCCCAGCCGACCATGCTTTCTGACTCCCTTGAGATGGTCACACCTTTGAACTATAATTACTTCCTTCTTTTTGGAGACAGACAGAAGCCAGCTTAGTCCTGACCAGAGAGCAGCCGTCCTGACCCTGCTCGGTGGACTCTCCCATGGGCACAGTTACCTGAGTGTGGGTACCTTGAATCTCAGTCCACAGATCATTAGGTAGGATCAGGAGCCTCCTCACCAGCACCCCGACTGCCCCCACTTCACAGGTCTCCTTCTCCACATATATGGGGCTCCTGGGTGCTGCAGGGCAGAGCCACAGTGAGAGGAGGGGTGAAGCAACAAACAGCACCTGACATGGATGCTGCTCACCTCACTGCAGCCTGCATGTTGCCACCTCCCAGCCCCCTGAGTGTTCCCCTAACACCCAGCACAGACTCTGCTTCTTCAGCACCCCACATGCACACTGCTTTCCTGCACCCCACATGCTACCATATTCCCAGTTCCCTACACAGGCAGAGCTTGCCTGGACTTTGTATGGAACCATATCCCCAGCACCCTTTACACGGCCCCAGCCAAACCAGGAAGCTGCTGTGTTCAGGCCATGGTATTGGCATACTTGTGATGGCCAAGCTAGAGCCTAGGCACTGAGCACACTCTAGTCAGATATTCAAGCCCAAAGAGGTGGTGGGCCTTCTCTTTCCTCTTATTTCAGGTCCCCTACATGCCATGGCCAGGCTACAACATGCTTCCCACATTAATCTGAAGTATGGTGCAGTAGCAGCAACCCTCCAAGTATTTTTTTCATGACAACCTGCAAGGTAAAAGGATAGAAAAATTAAAGCTTTCCTCCATCTTCATGATAACTATACTTTTCAAATTGTCTGGAAGAACTCACTGCCTCTACACTATGCCTCCGAGAGCAAGCACTATTTAAATGACTATGGCACACACATGCAGAACTCTTTTGTTCACAGAGAAACTTCAGGTAAAAACTGAAAGGTTTAAATTATGCTTCCTGTGGCATTCTCCCTCAGAAAGCATTTTGATAAGATTTGTCTGAGAAGTCTTTTTTTTTTTTTTTTAATATATTTCATGTCAGAATGAGAGTATTTACCAATGAGACTGAGGGGAAGTTGCCTTCTGTGACTAGGAACTGGTTTCAGTCCTGTAGCCAAACCTGCTCTCTGCTAGGGTCTTATGTCTCCTGTGGTCCAGAAACTGTGTACAGAGAGGAAGTGGGCAGGGCAGGGAGGGCTAGGAGGACATTTTCCCCCAGAGCCTTACACAGTGGCCTAAGCCATTTTAATCCTAGTGTTTATCCACTCAGTTGGCTGCTGTCTCAGAAAACTGCAAAGATTTTTTTTCCTGAATGAAAATTGATATACAAAGTCATGTTTTTTAAACTAAGTGATTTGTTAAACTGCTAGACAGATGATGAAGATGATGATGAAGGTGAGGGTGAAGATGGAGATAGATAATAGATGATAGGAGATAGATAGATAGATAGATAGAGATATATTTCATTCAAAAAATCTTTTCATTGTATCTCTTAAAATGAAAATGCACTTTGGGATTTGGGACTAGAGCCGGATCCTTCCCAGCCTGCCTCTGTATCTCTAGTCTGGCAGTCTTGGAGCCTGCTTGGTACAACTAGTTGCTGAACTGATTAGGTGTGAATCCCGAGCTGATAGCTACTCATCACTTAGCATCCCCAAACTGTATCAAAGCCCCTTGCTACCAAGTGTTTTTACACTTCTCTTCATTTCCTCTCATACTTGCTTACCCCAGGAAAAAGTTTTATCACCTCTCTAAGGGACTTAATAGCTGTGAATTACAAACCCCACAGCTATGCATACCTGTCTTAGCGTTCTCTAAAGAGCCAGGTTGATTGTTTTCCCTCTGCAAATTCAAAATCAAGTGTTTACAGAGTCTACACACCCTGCTTCCAACACCAAGCTTCAGACATAGGGCCACCAGAATGTGGGAGACTTCTGGCGAATTTCATTTGTATCTTGCAGGATCCAGCTGCTTAGCCAGAGAGGCAACAGTTGATGTAAACTGCATCTTTTGTTCCTCACTTTCCAAAACTCAGTGGCTGTGTGCCTGGGACTTGCAGTTACACAAAGCAATACCCTCTCCACAGAGCTAGCACGCTGTACCAGTGGCCTTCCCATACAGAGTGCTGCCAATCAAGTTAGGAGGAAGAACGCTTCATTGGATCTCACAGTTTCTGAGGTCTGAGTCCATGGTCCAGAAACCTGTTGCTATGTGCTTATGGAAACACGGGAACCTTGTGACTGGAGCAGGAGGCAGAACAAGCTGCTCAACCCACAGCATTCAGGGGACAAGGAAAGAAGAAGATAGAGGAATAAATACCATTATGTCCATTGAGGATACACCAACAATAACCTACACCTAACCCCCTGACTCACTTCTTGAAGGTCCCCTTCCCACCAACCTGCTCCCCAGTAATGAGCTGAGGACCAAGCCTGTGACACATGGACCAAGGTGACTCATACAGAGAAGAGACCAAATAAATTAGGGTTTTGTTAGGACAACAACAGAGAGAATAAGTATCCCATCACAGATACTCTATAGGTTATAGTTCAGAGTAACCTCCGTCCCAGCCCAATGAATATGCACATTATTAAATATATATATATGCACGTCACTCAGACAAATCCACAGCTAGCGCTGTGCACAGGCTTTCACTGTAGAGAACGCAGCTTCCTAACAGGTGTAAGAGACTGTGTGACCATTGCAATAAGTGACCTCTGCAGGGTGGGCTAATGTCAGGGGATTGACTTACTCAGGAGCATGTTGACCAGCCAGAGAATCTCTTGGAAATGGCCAGCAGGGCTTTCTGACCCTGGCCCAGGGACTGACATCTTTATGAGTGGGTATCTGATGGAAAGCAAGTAGTTAAGAATGAGGCAATGAGCACACCAATGAAAACTCTAGAACAAGCACACAGCAAGAGACAGCTTGATTCTAGGAGCCTGAAGACACTCTAAAATAAAGAAATAATCAAAACCAGAAAGAAAGAGTGTTCCACCCAGGCCCCAAGCAGGCTCCAGTAGCCTGACTCTAGACATACCTTCCGTTAGCCAAGGACCCACTTCCTTGCATGGTCTCCCAGCCAAAGGGCACTTACTAGGCTTTCTGGTAGAGTGAGGGAGAAGGGCTTTGAAAAAAATGGGTCACTCCATCAAGTTAATAAACACAGCAACCAGGAAAGCCCCTTATCCATCAACTAGGCCAGAAGCAGAGCAGGCAGAGCAATCGATAGCAGAGAGCTGTGCAGGGTGCTGAGTGCTGTCTGCAGGCAGAAAGCAATTATGGCCCATTCACTTAATGTTAAAACGTGGCTGAGGGAGGTGCCCTGTCATGCTCACCTTTGGAGTGAGCAACTGTGGGATTAGGAGGTAATCTAAGCACCTTCCCCTAGTGGCTTAGCTTCTCTTTGAAGCTTCCTTGGAGACATGGCATCCTGGCAGCATGGTCCCTTATCCGTATTCTGCTTCTTTCTTCTCCTCCCTCCCCCCACCCCCCACCCCCCACCCCAGGAGAAATTTCTCTGTGCATTTCAAAATCCATGGAGATCCTCTTTGGGTGCCTGGACTGGAGTGGGCCCTGCCAGACTCTCCAGGCCACCACAGCTTCTTTCCAATATTCTGTGCTCCCATATCACCAGGCAAAAGCTCACACATCTGATTTCATCGATGGACGTGCATTTTTGCAAAGTCCTTGAAAAGAGTGAGGTATATTTTAAAAAGCTCAAGCCAAGAAACTGTGGAGAGGAAGGAAAAAATGCCACTTAAAAAAAATGGCTATGTGGGGATGGATAGATGGCTCAGCAGTTAAAGCACTGAATATTTTTCCAGAGGACCTGAGTTCAAATCCCAGCACCCACATGGCAGCTCACAGCTGTCTGTAACTCCAACACCTGGCACCCTCACATACACACAAATGGACGGAAAATACCAATGCACATAAAATTTTAAAAGTAAATTAACTAAAAAATGGCTATGTAAGGATGGCAGGTTTCAGTGGCTTCTAACTTCAGAGAGAGTGTGTGCAACATGAAGGAGAGGCTCCCTGAGCTCACGGCTGCTCCAGGCGCACCCTGCAGAAGCAACCAATCTCAAGCATCACCACAGATGCTGCTTTGTTGTGTCAGTGTGTATGAATTTTAAACCATGAGTAAACGGGGACTGGAGGGTTGACACAACAGTTACAAGAACTGGCTGCTTTTTCGAAGGACCTGAGTTTGATTCTAAGCACACGTAAGGTATCTCACAATGGTCTGTAATTCCAGCCCCAGAGGATCCAGTGCCCTCTTCTGCCCTCTGTGGACACCAAGCATGCAAGTGGTACACAAACATGTAACACAATATTAACAAGAGAATATGAGTGAATGGTGAGTTCACAGGTAAGCCTTTTTTTTTTTTTTTAATTGCAGGATGCTTGGGTTCCTATAAAATTCTAATGTAAACAGCAGACTTTAAGAAAGGGGCATTCATGCTCTGGTTCACAATCGTATTAAACTAGCAAGCCCATTTTCTGGGATCTCCTCCCGGACTGCCCCTGGAAAGTGTCCAAGAAGGAGCCATCTACAAAGACTAGATGCCTGGCCAGCTAGGCCACCATTGAAACCCACCTCTACCACCACCACTGCCACCACTACCATCATCACCACCATTGGTATGTGGACTTGAACTCCAAACCACCCCTTTTATCTCTGGCATAAAGAAATGTTAGCATGGAGACGTGGCAAGGTGGAAGCCGCTACATGCTGTGCTTGTGGCAGACAGTGTGACCTCAAGGATGGCTTGTCCTCAGGTAATTACAAGACCGGATGCCCAAAAGCCTGGCTGAATGATGGCTCTGTATTCAATGCCTATATTTTGGAGAGACAATAGACACCCATATCATTTCTACATCTGTTGTTCTCCTTTGACAAGGGCTGAGATTAGGAGCCCAGACACCTAAGAGACTGCTAGAGTCTGTCAGATAAGGACCTGCATGATGCTGTGTCCTTACATGGCTCTCTGTTCTCCATCATGAAGCTCTCTAAGGATTCTGTTATGGTGATGGGGACAGGCAGGTGACAGTCAGAATGAAGGCATTCCATGATGCTTTGGGCAAACTGCTAGTCACCAAAGAGGGGCAGAAACTCTCCTATGGTATTCAGAGAACTGTGGTTTAATTAAAAAATTAAAAATTTTATTCTTACTTGTATGGGTGTTTCTCCAGCATGCATGTCTGTGCATCACATGCATGCCTTATGTCTATGAAAGGAGAAGACAGCTTTGCATCCTCTGGGAGTGGCATTATAGATGGTTGCAGGCTCTGTGTAGGTATTGGGGTATCAAACCCAGGTCGTCTTTAAGAGCAGACTGTTGTCTTAACTGTTGAGTCAACTTCTCCAGCTCCTGAGGACTGTTTTTTGCAAGAACTTAAATTTCAGGAATTAAATTTTAATTTGACCAACCAGGTTCAGAATAATGAAGTATAATTTTCACAACAAATGTGGAAGGTTCTAGAAAGAGCAGTTCTGAGAAGTCACATCAAACCTTCTAGAAGTGTCCTTGCAGTGCTCTGAGGGGCAAATCTCTGTGTAGAAAAAAATTCAGGTTTTTCTGTTGTAAGGAACAGCAAAACGACAGGAAAAAAAAAACCCATTCTGAAAGTTGGAGGATAGGGTTTTCAGCGGAAGCTTTAAGAATCTTGGGACCATCCCAAAGTTGATCAATAAAGATGATATGTTGTAATTTACATCATGCTGCCATTATCAAAATCATTACTCTGCAATCAACAGGTACTGAAAGCAGAGTTGTCACTGTCTTCAGTGATTGGTAAATTGTCTATGTTCCAACAGAAAAAAAAAAAAAGAAGAAAGAAAGAAAAATCTCAGACTTGTGCGCACGCAAGCAGTGGAAGTCCCACTAAACACAGTGGAAGTCCTTAGGAAGAAGGGCTTTGGTGAAAAAGAAGGAGAATATGATGGATGATAATAGGGGTGATGCAAAATGCCCCCAATTCACCCTGTACTTGTAGGAAATTGTCAAATATTTTTTTAAATGTTCCTATTCTGATTCACCATACTTGAACCTCAATTCAGGTCACAAGGCTAATTTGATGGACAGGAACACTCACAACACTAAAAATAGCTCCCTTCCCACCAAGAGCCCTTCACTAACCTTAGTCTGTGAGAATGGTTTCTGGGGTGACCTAAGACTGAAGAGAAGGGGTACCCACCTCACACAGTATCACCTGATACCCAGAAAACACCAAGAACACTTAGAGGGTGTGGCTTCGTCATAAATCATTTCTGTTCCTGGAGTTGGTAGATATTTTGTCTCTCCTTACTTAGCTCTGCTAATCGTCCTGGCACTAGGAGGAGAAATGTGCATTCGGTCACTAGATAAAACATCTATTATCTTATCAACCTATTGTTTTCTCAATGCCAGTCCCTTAGATGAAACATTTCCTGTTTCTTGGATGCCTTAAGGTAGCATTCTGAAATGCAAAGGTGACAGTCTTCCATCCAGGGTGACATTACAGAACAGACAGATACACCATACAGGCTACACTAACTTCTGAGGGATTCCATAATATGCTAACAGGAATAGATAGTTTTAGAAGCCAGAAATCCAGAGTCTGTCTGTCTGAAGACACTGTCACCTGAAAGTTCAAGGAAGAGTCAGGACCAGGCTCACTCCAGGCTCCTGGTGGCTGCTGCCTTCCCTGAGGCTCTTCACAGACACAGCATTCTGTTCCCTGTGACCATCTGTCCATGCTCTTCTCTGTATGTGTCTTTTCTCTCTCTTTTCTTTTCTTTTTCTTATAAGGGTCATGGTCAGTAAATTTAGGACCCACTTAGATAATACATGATGGTCTCATTTTGAGATCCACAATGGTGTTTTCATGGACCCTTTCCCAAACCTTCTACGAACGGCTGTGAGTTTCACACAGCTGAAACAGATTTAACAAGACAGTAACAAATCTAGCCTCATCACACAGAATCTGACTCACTTTTGAAATGATTGCTCTCAGTGACCCGACAGGCTGAATTACTGCATTTTGCAAATAAGTGCAATTTTGCAATTTTGAGTTCTGCAAAGTATATCCATGCCCGGTGGAAATCATTGCACTCAAGTTGTGATCTGTCTGCGTATCTTTTCAAGCCAAGCAGTTCCACAGGGAAGATCCAGCATGCAGTAGCTGCTGTATGCCTGACTGAAATACGGCATCACTGAAGAGCCTCAGACCTGAATGCCAAGCCAAGGTTTGTAGGCCTTGATATGCCTGCCATGTTGTCTTCTAGGAGACAAGAATGGTCTGTCCCTGGTCGGGTTGGCTTTTTCACTAAGACATTCATATCTGTTGGACTGGCAAGATGCCTTAACAGATAAAGGTCTTTACAACCAACCGGATGTCCTGAGGGTTTTTGTTTGTTTGTTGTTTTTCTAAGCCAAGATTTCCCTGTGTAGCCTTATCTGTCCTGGACTCTCTTTGTAGACCAGGCTGGCCTTGAACTCACAGACATCCACTTGCCTCGAGTGCCTCCCTGAGTGCAGGGATTACAGGTGTGCGCCACCATGCCTGGCTTTTGATTCTCTGGGTTTTTTCTCTAGGACTCACAAGGTAGAAAAAGAGAAACAGCTCCCACAAGTTTTCATTTAACCTCCACATGCACAATCTGAGTGCGTGTGTGTGTGTGTGTGTGTGTGTGTGTGTGTGTGTGTATGGAGAGAAGGAGAGAGAGAGCAAGAGAGAGAGAGAAAGAGAGAGAGAGAGAGAGAGAGAGAGAGAGAGAGAGAGAGAGAGAGAGAGAGAGAGAGAGAGAGAGAGAGAATGAATATAATTTTATAATTTTAAAATCAAAGCAAATAGCTCAGAGCGTAATTTTTGACTTCAATTTGTTGTTGATACAGGACCTAACACCAAAAAATATTTCTCATTTTCCCATGGACTAACCACCAATCCTAATTTTTTTCCTAGATTCTAATATATTAATTTTACTTATGTTTTATTCTAAATTACTTAAGTTGTGGAATGAATTAGGGATTAAATAAGTGCATCAATGAGTATAGATAAGCGGATGGATGGGCAGATGGATGGATGGATGGATAAATGGTTAGGTTTAAATACAGATAGTCAGTAGATGATGGCAGATGGTAGGTGGAGGAGTATGTGTATATACAGATGGATGGATACGTGAACACTGGGTGACTAGATAAATGATACATGAATGGATGTTTAAATGAATGGACGATATAGTGAGGCTTGTCCCCAAATCCAAGCCAGAACAACTCCATCTTGTAGCCAACCACGCTTGAGATGTTCAATAGGCTTGACATTAGAGAAATTAATTAATTAAAAAAAAAAGCTGTCCTAAGTGTTTGAACAGTGTTTGCTGAGACAAGCAAAAATTGGCACTAAGGACAAGGCCAAAGTTTATATTAAACGCCTTCCCAAAATTCAGTTCTGTCTGTGCCTCCTATTGTCCTAACCTGGAGTCACAGCAACGGCTTTGAAACTAGGTAGTGCTCTGACTTGACGTTTTTGTCAATTATGGTCTATGCTTTGAGTCGCATAAAATGGGATCTTTGTGAGGCTGAAATGGAAATTTTGCAGAAATGGAATTGTCACCCATTGCTCTGTGACATGTAATAAACTCAGCACAATAAAGCTAAGTGTGTCTTTGTCTTGGCTGTTGGTGCTGTTCCAGCATGTTTGTGGAAGATGTTTATTTTACATTTCACTGAAAAGGCCATGGGATGATCAGATAGATGGATGGGTGGATGGGTGGATGGATGGATGGATGGATGGATGGATGGATGGATGGATGGATGAGTGAGTGGTTGGGTAGGTGGAGGAATGAGTGGATGAGTAGATGGGTGGGTGGACCAATGGTTGGTTAGTGGATGGAAGAGTAGTGTAAAGGTAAATGGCTAAAAGTATAGATGGTTTACTGAATGGTAACCTCATAGGCATAGGATGAAGATAGTTTATGGACAGATTTAATTTTAATAAATATAAATATTAAAAATAGAATTGTAACTTCTTTGTCAAAATGGAACTTTTAGTCAAAGTGGAATTTTTAAACCTACTGTAGTTTCATTATTTTCAAATGATTAAGGTGAGTGTTTTTATATTTATTTTACTGGAATTAATTTTGTGGGAATCAATAATTTTGGTAAGAAATTTGTATAAATTTTATTTAATAGTCCATCACACCTGGTTTTATGAATTATGCCAATGATTAAAATAAAATAGCTAGTTTTAAAATTATTTCATTTGTACCTGTAATTATGTGTGTGTGGAGGGTGCAGATAAGTACAGGTGAGTACAGGGATTGGAGGGCAGAGAGCATCAGATTCCTTGGGAGCTGAAATTACAGATAGGTGTGAACTGCTTGATATGGGTGCTGGTAACTGAACCTATGTCCTCTGAAAGAGCAGTATGCTTTCTTAGCCAATGAGGTATATCTCCAGCCCAAGTTTTCTTTTTTTTTAATACATAGATTTCCACATATTTCAACATTTTCTAGTTGAATTTTGCCCACTTAAGTTTTATGACAACAATAACATACATTTCCTTGTGCGAAGTTTTTTTCACCACCACATTTGTTTTGTGTTATTTCTACCAGCAATATTTATTGTGAAATAAATAAAGTGCACAGTCCATATGTCTCCCTTATTTCAAAAGAAAAGTGAGAAATTCTCAGATGTTCCCAAGTTGAACTTTGGTTCAAAATTTATTTACTTTCTTGGCAGTTTGGGGGTGGGGGATGTTATCCACTTGTTCAAGTAGGGGTTGGTTTGTTGAGTTATTTGGAACTTTGTATTTGTTTTTGAATACGGAAAACCAAACAGAAGTGATAAATATATGTATCAGCATGGCAGGGTGACAACTGTGGATTGCCAGGCTCTCCCACACACATCCTTGGGACTTGTATGGTGGGACATGACTGAGGGCTTGTTCCTTGGAGGTCCAGAGGATATGCATTGCCCCTGATAACAAGTCCAACGGTCTCCATGGCAACTCCTCAACTCTGCCTCTGCAGTGCTGTATCAACTGCAGATAGGACAGTTGAATGCCAATTAACTTTATTTACAAAAGCAAACTGAGGGACATACTGTGCCAACTGGCCATCGTCTTCTGGTCCTCTGCTCTAGAGAGAGCCTTTGCTGACGATGAACAGAATGTGTGACATATGGTCACACGTCCATGTCATTCTGCACTTGTTACTCTTCTACCATTGTGATAAAATACCGTAACCAAAGCAACTTATAGATGATGGGGTTTATTTGGGATTACAGTTACAGAGAGGTAAGAACCCATCATGGCTGAGAGACATTGCAATAAGCAGCAGGCATGGCAGTAGGAACAGGAAGCTGAGTGCTCTCATCTTGAACCACAAGCTGGAAGCAGAGGGAGTGAGCTGAGAATAGGAGACCCTAAGCTTTTGGCCTCCAGGGGCAAATCTTCTCCAGCAAAGACTAGGCCTCCACAACCAGGTCTGCTAACTGATAATATTCTAATATAAATGTTCAAATTCATGCACCTATGGAGGACATTCCAGTGAAACCACCGCTTGCTCTGAAGCTGGGAGAGACAGATTACACACATGCACACAAGTGTGTGTGGATTTGCCTCCAGGGAACATAAGGAAAGGCACGCAGGAAAAGCAGCCTGCTGTTCTGGGCATGGCAATCTTCTGCCCTCACAGCTGGGTGGCCCCTCATAGTTACTAATGGCACCTGGACAAGAGCCTGGGACTAAAGCCAGGAAAGGCAGAGCGCCTAGCACAGCGGTTGGAATGGATAATAGAGCGAGTGAAAAGAATGAAAATTTATCTCCCTCTGCGTTTCCAGCCCTGTCTGGGATGAAAAGGCTCTCGGTGAGCAGCTGTTGATTCATGGTCTGGCAATTCTTTGGTAGAGTTCTCTAAATATTTTGTAGCCATCTCTGACTTGGAAACGCAGCGTTTGAAATATCTTTACTTGACCAAGAGGCCCCAGGTGACGTTAGAATAATGATTATCACATATTTTGCATCTCGTTGAAAAGAGTGCTGGAATAATATCAGCAGCATTGGTCTCAAGCGTGGAAGTGATTTAGGAGGAAGGCTGCGATTTGGAATAGATTGTGGCCAGGCCTCCAACTGCTCTCATAAAAGGCCAGAATAGAAGGAACTTCATTTTTACTGCATGGTTCTGTCTGGAGGGAGTCTTATTTCTACTTTATACACTTTCAGGAATTCTGCTGTTGGCTGGATTTATGAAGTGGAGGAAAGGGATCTGAGTGTGTGGAGACGGAGACACATGACACTCAAGCGTCATTGTGTGACACAGATCTGTCTCTCTCTCTCCCTCTCCCTCCCTCCCTCTGTGTGAGTGTGTGTGTGTGTGTGTGTGTAGAAACAGATATATGATGCACAAATGTCACTGCATGGAATTGGAAGAGATCTATCTGTGGAGACAGAAACATTGACACTTGAACTGTCACTGTGTTGCAGGACCCGCATTTTTCGGATACGTCACCCTGAAGACAGTATGTTCTGGCTAGATAAACAGGATGAGATCGGAGATCTCAGGCTCATCTGCAAGCACTACTTGGACTCTCCTTCTAGAGCCTCATGACTCAGCAAAGGTTCCCTGAGTCTCTCTCTTCACGGGTGTGAGATGAGAGGCCGATTTCCAGCGTTACAAGCTGCAGGGAACCAAGATCCCCCACCCACCCTGGTGTGCAGCCATCTTGGGAGGAGGTGAGCATTCCAGGAAGTCATTGACCCTATTCTGTCATATTCTCTACCTTTTATGGACGGGTATTGTGGAAGGGAAGGAAGTATTATTTGGAGCTGGAGAGACAGTGCAGTGGTTAAGAGTACCTGTTGTTGCTCTTAAAGAGGGCCTGGTTCCGTTTCCAACATCTACATGATGGCTCACAATCATCTGTAACTCTAATTCCAGAAGATCCATTGCCCTCTTCTGGCCTCTGTGGACACTTCCTACACACATACATTAGGCGAAACACTCAAGAACATAATTTTTTCTCTTCCCAGATGACCCTAGCTTGTGTAAAGTTGACACGAAGGTAATCAACACCCCTCGCCTGCATCCATATCAAGAGGGAGGCGTGGTTTGTAACATTAATATTGTCCATGGGCTCACAGTCCTTAAGATCACACACATAGCTGCCTTGGAGCCCTTTTCTGCCCACAGTCCCCACAGCACACAGTGTAGTCCTGTATCAGGTGCCAGCTCAGCTCGTATGGATCTCCGTGGCTGCTGCAAGTTGCCACCACATCTGTAACTCGCAATAGTACAGCTTGTCATCATAAGTCCTAGGTCAAAGGGCTCAGTGAGCCAGCAGGGCGTCTTCCCCCCAATGGAAACGTGGAACCCAAAGGAAAACCAAGAAGCCAATTTTCATTTTAGCCTTTCCTTCTTTGGATGCCGAGAAGAGAAGAAGTGGAATAAGAGCCCACATAGGTCTTAACACTGGGTCACCATTCTCTGAATTCCCATCATAGGAACTCTCACTCTAGTCCCCAGAAGGCCCCGCTGATGAGGGTAGTGTGGAGCAATGCAGCTTACAGGCACAGATTCACATGACCACAGGGCTGGGCATGTGGAGGCAATAAGCAGCTGACATGATTCTGTCTTGGAGTAAAGAATCTGACTGTGGGATAGTGTGTGGCCCAGTCACTACCACGTCTCCAGGGCACAGTGGCTATGTCCCACACACTCCTTGCCATAATGAGGTTCATAATCTCACAGCTCTTAGGGCCACAGCTCTGAACTAACAGTGCTGACTCCTGGCTAGCTCTAAATCAGGCTAGCTCGAGGTTCATGGTCCCAGGCCGTGTGACATTCTCTAGAGAGCTCTCTACTGTGTGTAGGAAAGATGTGGATTACTGAAGTGCCAAGGCCAGGCAGACACTCAGTAACCCCATTCCTTGTTGGATGGAACTAGGTTCAGCATGGATGCAGTGGGCGCCACACTCCCGAAGAGACACTTGCTGACCTTGGACAGCTGAATTGAGGACCACACAAACTTGTCAGGAACACAGAGAGGAATAGAGGATAGTCCTCAGGCAGCATAGAAAACTGTCAATGCCCCCCGCTATAACCCTCAAGAGACCATTGACCTTTCTTTGGTTGTATTTTTTTTTTCTCTAGGTGAGAAACGTGTGGTCGTTCACTGACAGAATGCGCACAATGAGGACCAAGGCTCCGAAAAATGAATAGCTTCTTTCACTGTTGATTTCCCCCAAACTGTAGGGTTCACACCAACACATGAAAGACTGAAACTAGTGCGGTTGTATGTGTTTATGTGCATGTATGTCTATGTCATCTATGCACATATGTGTGACCATGCAATGTGTGCATAATTATGTGAGTGTATATGTGTATTATATCTGTGGGTGACATATGTGAATATGTAAACACCTGTACATGCTATGTGTCTGTGCTTATCTGTGTGTGTGTGTGTGTGTGTGTGTGTGTGTGTGTGTGTGTGTATGCGGGTTATATGCCTGTGTAGCATGTACATATATGTCTCTGGATGATGTATACATACATGCACAGGCCTGTGTGTGGTATGTGCATGTGTCTATGCAGATGTGTGTGCTCGTATATGTGAAGTATATACACTTATGTGCTTGCATCTGGATGCCTATGTCTGATGTATGTATGTGCCTCTGTGTTGTGTATTGGGAGACCATGTTGCTGCAGCACAGAGCTGCAGTACCTAGAGGTTTCTCTTGTGTCCATGATGGATGTGACCAGCCACGCATCAAGTCTCCAGCCGGTTTTTCTGTCTAGCCACTGCCCAAATGTAAACTCTAATATCATGGTCTAAACCATTGGCTGTCCCAGGGCTGCAAGCTGTGCGAAACCCCCGTAGACATCCTGGGAAAGGAAGGAAATCAGACTAAACCCCAAGGCCCACATAGACACACCTTCCTGGCCTGGCAAGCTTCTGGCCTGGCAAGCTTCTGGCCTGTCTGAACACTGTAGCAATGGGGCACTTACTGGTGTGTGTGTGTGTGTGTGTGTGTGTGTGTGTGTGTGTGTGTGTCTGCTGGAGACAAGGGGGACAGTTGGACTGTATTGAAGTAGAGAGTGGATACAACCAACTCTTATAGAGACTCAAACATGCCTGGGATACCACAATCCCATGCTGTCTAGGGCCAAGCCTAGCAAAGCCAGCTCTGCCCTTATCTCCATCGGGCATAGAATAGAAGTTACTGTGTCTGAATGCTTTGAGAGTCAAACTCTTAAGTCTAAAGCCCCATGGACCATTAAACTCACAATCATTTACCACTACCATCACCAAGGGGCCACTGGAAGTGTCTAGAAGTGTAGAAAAAGAAACCAGCCTCCAGATGATGCCCCAAGAGGGAGGTGAGTGAGGGGATGGCTGGGAGCCAAGCTGAGGGCCCCCACCCCCCACCCAGCGTCTCCTACTAGGCTACGTGAGGTCTCAGCTTTCTGAGCTGAACTTGTAAGAAACTACAAAGAAGCATCATGATTCGCTGCTCCTTGCCAGCACATTCCAGGAAGAGAAATGGTTGAGCCTAAGAAAGGCAAACAAGAGGAATAGGCCGAGATCTGCCACGCACGGTAATGAGTCGGATTTATAGAAAGGAAACACAATATGATCCTGTGTAATGGTTGTTGACAGAGATTCAGGCTGTTGGTTTTAGGAGATTAAATTGACAAATAGCATAGGTTTCCTGGGCTACAGTCCCTTATTCGTGGGCGCCTATCAAAGGTGTGTGTGTTAAGGCTCCAGTCAGGGGTGCGGAGATTTCCAGATAATGAGGACTTGTTAGAGCCAGGGGGGACATTGGAGATGGTGATCTGCATTTCCAATGGCTCCCCGGGAGCTCGCTCAGCAGATGAGCTAATTCATGCAGGAAGTGGGGTGGAAAAACGACCCCTGTTGCTCCCAGAAAGAACAGACTACATTTTTAAAAATTTAATTAAGGTCTCGGATCAGGTTTTTGTAATTAAATTGGCTCTGTGAGTCATCACAGTGATCCATGAGTGCCCTCTCCTATGCCCCAGTGAGGGGCAAGGGGCTCTGGAGTAGCAAGGCTGTGTGGCTGTGCTGCTCCCACTTATGTGGGGAGGGCACTAAGCACATGCATCTTTTTGTTTTGTCTTTTGACCTCTGAAGATCTCGCTTTGGGAGGAGCTCAAGTGTAGGCAGTGAGACAGGACAATATTCGTGACCCTCGCCACGTGTCTACACAGCGATGCCCAGCCCATGGTCTAGACTGTTACCCAGGGACAGTTGCCATTCAGCACAGTGGCCTCAAAGATGTTAATGAGACCTCCAGAGTTTCCAAAGACTCCACTGAGTGGCGGTCATCAAATGTGAGAATAAGCCAGAGATGGAAATTGGGGTTCAGAGAGTGATTTGCACGGGGAAGCTAAGGAGAAGGGGTGTGGCCCTGGAGCAGAACTATTTTTCAATAAAAAAGAGCAGGCTGACATCTGGTGTGTGTGTGTGTGTATTTGTGTGTTTTCTGTAGGAAAGCTGACATGCAGGTAGAGAAGAGTCAGGGAGGAAGGAAGCCTGGAGGAAAAGATGGGACAGAAGATTAAGTTCTGGAGGCAGAGACAGTATGACAGGAGTAGACTTCTGTTTACAAAGAACTCAGCTCCTAGGATCCGGGTCTTATCACGTAGCTATGGGAAGCACATTACAGTTGAGAGATGGGCTGCCTTGACATGAGCATGCTAGTGCACCCTGGCCTGCAATGTCTTCTGAGGGTTATAGGGAGCCCAGCCAGGAAAGAGAAGCTAGGTCCCTCCTTCCCTGTCAACTTCCACAGCTCACCCAGACTGGGATGGTACCACGTAGTTGCATGCCCTCCTGAAACTCATTCAAGTAAACTAAACTGTGGAGTGGATATGATCACCACTGCTTGTGGGAACAGGTGTCCCGATAAGAAGTGAGTGCCCCATGGTATGCTTCAGAGTAGTTCTGAGATCAGCAGATCTTTAACTAAAACTTTTTAACTCGTGATATCTGGTCCTGGCATGGATCCAGGAAGAGCCTCTCCCTCCCCTGCCCTGCCTGATTCCTTCTCCTCTCTTGATCTTGCTGTCTCCCATCCCCCACCAATGTGGACATAATCTTGCAGAGCTTCAAGGATAACACATCTAACATTTCTTGGTAGAAGATTTACATGCAGGCTTCTGTGACTTGGCCATACACTGGCACCAAAGAAATGGACTAAGCCATTAGACACAGAGACCTGTCTGAATATAGGTGGCCTGTTTGGCAAGTGTAAGGACTTAGGTTCTATCCCCAATATTAAATGATGATTTACCGAGAGTCCCAGTGTGATTTCCTCCATCTATCCCAATCTCCTGGTAAGTGAAGACTTTCATGGAACATGCCTTTTGGGCTAGTGCCCAATTATAAGTGAGTATATCCCATGTGAGTCTTTCTGCTTCTGGGTTAACTCACTCAGTATGATCATTTCTAGTTCCATCCATTTGTCCACAAATTTTGGAATTTGCTTGTTTTTTAATAGCTGAGTAGTATTCTATAGTGTAAATGTACCATAGTTTCTTTAGCCATTCTTCAACTGAGGGACATTTAGGCTGTTTCCAGGTTCTGGCTACTATGAATAAGGCTGCTATGAACATGGTTGAGCATATATCCCTGTTGTGTGGTATAGCATTTTCTGGTAAGAGAAATATAAGAGATGGGGAAATAGAAGGTTCCAGAGGATCTTAGAAACCCATAAGAAGAACCTCGTAACACCAAGGACATTACAAGGAGTAAACATCAAACCCCTACTCGGATCTAGCCAATGGAGAGGACAGTCTTCACAGTTGGGTAGAAAGCAGGGACTAACTCTGACATGAACTCTGGTGCCCCATATTTGATGACCTCTCCTTGGTGGGGTGTCCTAGTGGCACTCAAAGAAAGAATAAGCAGGCTACCAAGATGAGACTTGAGAGCCTAAGACCATAAAGTGGGGGAGGAGAGGGAATAGGGTGAAAGTGAGAGGGAGGGAAGAATGGAAGGATACAAATGATGGGATAACAACTGAGTTGTCATCTGAATAAATTAATTTTTAAAAAGGATTAAAATAAATAAATAAATAAATAAATGAGGATTTATACTAAAGAAGGAAAATAGGTAATAATAGAAGATAGATTATAGATAGATGCTAACAATAACAAGACGATAGAGATATAGATAATAGATAGATAGATAGATAGATAGATAGATAGATAGATAGATAGATAACAGAGCCAGAAAGATAATGCATTGACAGATAAGGAGAGACTGAGAGAGACCAACCCTGTCAAAACCAGAACAGGAGCTGCCGTCTGCATTTTCATGGTGAAAAAAAAAAAAAAACAGTTTGAAGAATTAAAAGAAATAAGAAAAAAAATCTCTCTTTATCAGTTAAATTATTTCCTGAGACTGATTTGTTTTCATCTCATCTGCTGATCACAGGACACACCTAAGAACACATCATTGCTAAGATCTACTCCGTCCTCCTACCTTACACCCGCAAGCCCAGGGCAGGGCAGGGGAAGGCAGGGCAGGGCAGGGGAAGGCAGGGCAGGGCAGGGGAAGGCAGGGCAGGGCAGGGCTGGGCAGGGCAGGGCACAAGTGGAGCAGTGACATCTGGAAGAGCATGGAGCAGGAACTGGCTTTGACCAAAACCATACCCAGATGGGAACCAAACATAGATAAGGTGATTCGGGGGTCACTTGCATCTTTACCTTGGATTGACTCAGCAGGTGTACTCACCAACCTTCACAGATTGATAAGCAAGCCAGGCACACACTCATCTGGACCCACAACCCTTTCCCTCAAAAATGTCATCAGAGGGGCTGGTGTAAGTGTTTCATCAAGAGCCAAACTGAGGCTGGGTGGTGGTGGTGGCGCATGCCTTTAATCCCAGCACTCAGGAGACAAGAGGCAGGTTGGATCCCTGTGAGTTCGAAGCCAGCCTGATCTACAATGCGAGTCCAGGACAGCCAAGGCTACCCAGAGAAACCCTGTCTTGAAAAAACCATAAATAAATAAATAAGTAAATAAATAAATAAGCCAAGCTGAGAGTGCTAGACCTACCATCAGCCTCACGGGAGACAGCAGGGCACACTTGTAGACTACTGAGTACCTGGGGACTAGGGCAGGAGCCTAGGGCAGGAGGCTGGCTAGAACTCAGGGTTTCTGCTCAGGGTGGGAAGGCCCACAGTGGCCTCTCTCCTCTGAGCCCTCCCGTTCCGGGGTGATTAATGGTTGTATTATTCATAAATCTGCTCGAAGATGTAAACAGGGTGATTGTGGCTCTGTACGATATTAATAACTTAATGAGTCCATGCTATTTGTTTATGGAGTGGATAATGCGATCTCTGCAGGGGCCGGATACAATATTACAATCTGGTAATTCAAAGGCTGCCATTAAACACACACGCAAAGGGTGTGTTGTCTGAGAACTGAAGTTCAGAGCTCTGATGGAATCATTGGCAGGGCCAGGTCTCCTCAGATGACTGGCTGGCAGAGCCTGCAGCCCCAGGACCATGCTATTATCAGCCTTAATTTTATAGCATTTGTCACTTGAGAAAGTGTGAGAAGCCCCTACAGTTGCTCCTGTTCCTCCAGACTCCTACTCTGTATTTGTGGATTTATCTCAGCCATCTCGCATAGCTGAAGACCTACAGTGTGTATCCTTTTACAGTGGCTTCTTTCAACCCCCACTAAGGTTCACACAGGCTCTGTTAATGTGTCCACGAGTCATTCTTAGACCTATGCATGAATATGCCATATTTTGTCAGTTCATTATCAGTATGAACTTTTGCAAAGTTTCCACCCAGGCTACCTTTAATCATGCTACTATAGACATCTGCATATAAGCTTTATTTTCACTTGATAACAACATTAATTACAGCATATTTCAGTAGCTATGTGTCTTGCCTACTGCTCAGATAGAGGCACATTGCTGAGGTCCTTGTTAGTCGCTCAGACAATGGTACTTGGCTGCACAAGACTAAGAAGCTAAAGCCAGACCCTATGTGTGGTCCACGATGGGTCATACCTGGTCTCCTCATCCTGTACCCTTCTTCTGGGAGGCTGGTGCTTGTATCAGAAATATTTGTTTTGGCTATCTCCTGCTATGGAGGATTTGACGGGCCCCAGACCTTGTGAAAGATCTCCTTAGATACTGAGAACCTTTGCCTTGACGTTGTTGAAGGCAAAGCATCTCCCTGAGGTCAGACTATAACTATATCATCATAGAAGAAAGGACCATGCAGCTGTGGGAGCAGCCCAGCCCAGGCAGAGAGACACATGCACTAGGGGCCCGTGGATGATGTGGGCAGTGGTAGCTATTTCCAGAGCCACCACAAGAAGCAAATGACCTCA
This sequence comes from Acomys russatus, assembly GCF_903995435.1. NCBI lineage: Eukaryota > Metazoa > Chordata > Mammalia > Rodentia > Muridae > Acomys > Acomys russatus. The sequence continues at coordinate 49,920,420 of NC_067153.1, forward strand.
TACCCAGGAAGGGTCTGTGTATGTATGGAGTGCTGGAGTCCTTCCTGATTTCACTGTTGTCCCACGGGGTCACAGGTAGATGGGGCTTCCATGCCTGAAGGTCTCCCTCACTGCCTGAGGCCCCAAAGGGTCTCATTGCCTTGGAGCATTCCTGTCACCTTCCTCCTCTGCCCAGCTGCTGAGAAGTGACCCCCTTATGTCCTCCTCCCGTCTCCACCATTAGTGCTTGTCTCCATGTTCTACAGAAGAAAGGCGATGGCTTCCTCCATCCGCAGTCATCCGAAGATAAAAAGAAAAAAATGAAAAGAAAAGAAAAGAAAGGAGGGGGAAATCCATTCACCATTAATCTCCAAATGACAGGGCTGTTCGTAATTAAACTCTGAAGAGGTGTAATTCTTTATTGAGAGAGATTCTTCTGTTGCGCTGCTGCCACCACACAGGTTTGTGAAGAGAGGGCTTGTCACTTGTTGATAGTGGCAACCCCCTGAAAGCCACACCCCTCAATGTGGGTGTGTCCTCCCACCAGGAACAGAGAAGCCTTTGGTCTCATTTGCGGGACTGTGACACATGTGAGCTGCTGTGCCCTACAGAATGCTTGGCAAACCCATGTTCTCCTCCCATGAGAAAACAGACACCTAAAAACACTTAGTCTGTGACAAATAGCAATGCCTAGCTCCTTTATCTCTCTCTGGCCACGTATGTGCACGTGAGCGCGGGTGCGTGCGCGCGCGCGCGCACACACACACACACACACACACACACACACACACACATACACACTGGCCCCTCCAGCCTCAGTTTTCTCATTTCTAGAGTGATACGTTGAGACATCAAAAGAACCTTCTGGATTATAGGATAGTAGCTGTGCTGGAGGGTACCCCCATTCTGGTCCTTTCTCTTTCAGGAACTGAGCCGGGACATGACTGGAGTGAAGTGCTTCACCCAGGCAACCCAAAGACCCACAAAGCAAGCCACTGCCTTTGTTGACCTGGATGGGCTAGGAAGGAGCTAACTGATGGGAAAAGGTAATGGCCCACAGAGATCACCTGACCACCAACTCTAGTCCCAGTGTGCTGAGGTGTCCTCCCATCACACCCACTTCACCCCCATCTCTGGGGGTCTTCACTGTACTCTACAATATTTAGCAGCCATGAGAAGGAGCCAGGTGTTGAGAAGGGCTCCATGTCCACACACCCAGCCAACCCAGCCAATGGCGGAGGTGTACAGGCTTGTCCATGAAGCTCCTTCCCACCTCTTCTGTCTTTTTCTAGAAGCTGCCAGGAGCCTCTTTGGGCCTCTGCTTAAGTTTTCTGTTGTGTTGCCTCTTCCCTGTTTATTTGTGAGCTGCAGTGTGAAACAGTTACTAATTCAGATTTTTACTGTGGATAAACAAATACAGAAAATTAACAGATGTGTTCTGCAGATGTCCTTAACAAAAATAACATCCCTCATGACGTGAAACATCCAAGGACGGAGCAAGAAGATGCTCTCTGTACAACCCACTCCTTGCCTCCAGGGGCTGCAACCTGAGCTCCCTGGGGGATGAATAAGCTCACCTGAGCCCCAAAGATGGTGGCAGATCAAGCGATGGCCGTGTTTGCGTTTTGAAACAGTAAGAGAGTGGGCAGGGAATGCACAGAATAAAGGACACCAAGCAACAAGATTGGTAGAACTACAGGGTGCACAAGCTGTAAGAGCATCCCGTGTCCAGCAGATCAGTGATGGCTCCAATAGGAAGGTTCAGGGCCTCCTGGGTCAGATGAGGAAGAGGAGCCACGGCTTGGAACCGAGGTTGCCTAGCAGAGACTGGGACCTCAGGATGGAAGATGGGAGTTGGTAAGTCAGCCAGATCATTGCAGGGCAGGACACAGCGCAGGGCCTCTGTTTACTATATATTCAGTGTGAGATGAAAGGCCTGCTGGGACATCAATTTCCGTGTGATCTGTGCTCAGCCTTCCACCCAATTCAAGAGGCCACAACTATCTGGCCAGTAGCCATCACCATCTTGAGACACAAAGGTTGTGACCACCTCCCTGGAGAGGAGGCAGGAAGAGGATGGGTGAACCCCTTAGGCCTGTCTCCAACTCCCACCATGATTCAGGGCCAGAATAAGCCCCTCTCTGGTCTCTGTGACCCACAGCATGCCTCCTGGATGCATTTCCTGGAGATAGGCTCCTCCCTGAGCCACAGTTGCACCTTGGGGCGACACTCCACCTAGAATTGGTTACACGATCAAATGCCAGTATAGGAGACCCTGCAAATCAGGACCTGTGCCTCACACATGTGAGAGACTTTGTGCGGATGCAGAGACTGTTTCCATTTCCCTTAAGTTTTCTGCATGCATTTTCCACCTCCACGTGTTTGTAAAGCCTCCATTTTCTCTCAACGAAAAAAAAAGTTGCCTTGTAATAGTCACCAGTTCTTCCTGAAGAAAACCAAACTTTGGTTCCCCTTTCCTGGGCCACAGTTGCTATGGCGACTACCTACCTCTACTGTCCCAAACTCATGGACACCCCCAAGAAAACACCCTCACACTCTCCCACACTTGCACACATGCACAGCCATGTGTACACACTCACTCATGCATGCACACGGAAGTGATGTTCACGCAGATTCTCATATGCACACATATCCCATGCACATACATACCACAGGACTGTGTTCCAGAGACTAGAGCAGGGTAGCTAAGGCACCAGAGAAGAGTTCACTGAATAAAGTTCAGGTTCTGCTTCCTCGGCATGCCAGTCTGCTCTCTGTGAGCAAAACACTCTGCACAAATTTACTTCTTCCTATGTGAAGGGAGCTTCAGCCCCGCAGGGATAATTTCATTCGCCTTTTCTTCCAGAAATGACTGTCATGCACAGAGAGCTTTTTCTCATCTAATTTTGCCCCAAAATAAAATAAAAGACGACGACGAGATCTTTCTAACTAAAGGGAAAAGGTTCAATCCAAGCCCATAATTTGATGCTCAGGGAAAGGTACCACAGACAGGGGAACTGGACAGTGGAGTTCATTGTTGCCTCCATTGTTCTGGCCCTGACCTGTCTTCCCAAGCCCAATGCCCAGGAATGGGCTGCGTGACCAGGAACAGGTGGTCCCGTCTGGGCAAGAGATTCTGCTAACGACCTGCTTCACATCCCCCCCTGCACATGGTGTCTTTACTAAAAACACAATAGCATGCGGTTAGAGGTCCTCTGATGCTAGAAATAGCTGCAGCAGTGCTGGCTCTCCTATGATGGTCCTGGAGGGTCAAAGTCTCAGCCCACTTCAGGTCTCAAGCCTCTCCCAGAGCCTCAGTGGCACTTACCTACCTGGAGGCGTTTGGTACTTGCTTGGAACTAAAGTTCAGGAACTATCCTGGTGGTGGTGGGGAATCTAGAGCTGGTTCTTAGGACCCAGTAGGACAGGGCAAGACATGAAGATCCCACCTCAAAGTACCGTGAGGAAGAAATGAGGTGGGCACAGCCCCTGTAAAGACTCTTGGAACTCTCTGAGATTCTTGCTAGTTTTTGCAGTCTTGTGACTCCAAGACAGGGCCAGGAAGGTTTGCTCCAGTTCTCCCCGCACCCCCCCCCCACTTGGGTGTATATATCCCAAGAGAGAGTCAGCCCCTCCCTGCCAGTAGCACTGGCTCCTAAAATTTACTTACAAATATAACAGGTGTCTTATAGCACATGTGTGTCCCATAAGGGGGTCTTCATTCAAAAGGCAAGGATTTTTACCCTCACTAGCTATCATGTAGATATCAAAGAGAAGAGTGTGGATGAGAAACCACACCCCGACACAGGGGACTGGCCATCATCTAAGCAGAGGCGTAATTATTCCTCTATCTAAAAATCTAGAAAATACCCACGCCATTGCTCTGGTCAGAAAATAGTCTCAGGAAACAGAGGACCCCGATCCTTGCCCAGGATGTGCTCTCCTCAACACCCTCTTTAAGTTTCTGTCTCTGCGCTACACCTCCACTCTTTCCTGCCAACATGGAGATTCTCGGAGTGTGAGGTCCCAGACGGTGCAGAGAGAAGAAAGCACTAAGCCAGTGGCTTGGGAATGGAGGTGACCCTATCTCAGCTAGGTAGAGCGGCGTATTTGTCTCATTGTCGGTACCTAGGAGTGAATGTCGCCATACTTAAGAGAAGCTGGGGTGTGCCGAGCAGCAAGCTCGACCCAGGATGGATGCGAGAGGGTGGAAGACAATGACAGGGGCTCAGACTCCTCTTGCCTTGGCCTGCACACCAGTCAGTCAGGTGCCTGTTCCTTACTCCTGGCAAGTTAATGGTCCTCTCATTCTTTTCTCATATGTAAAGGAGAGGAATTGGTCTTGGAAGTTCGAGGAGACATTCCTCAATTTAAGGGGGCAGAAGAGGGAGAGTATGAATAAGGATGCAAAAGAGAGATGGGCAGAAGCAGATGCAGAGAGAGAGGAAAGAGAAGGGAACTGAGAGGCCAATCCAGAGGGAGGGTAAGGAATTGGAGATTGAGTAGTTAAAAAAAGAGGATGCTGGCATGTAGGGTACCATACAGAGCCCGCCATGTCCCACTAAACACACTAAGTCCCCAGCACTGTATGGGCAGGGCTGAACTGACTCACCAACCTGTGCAGTGTCTGCTACACAAAAGGTGGCCTGCCCTGTATACATCCACGGAAACCAGATGCAACCTGGAGACTCAGGCGCTCATAGGCCCTGCTGTCTGTGGAGGAGTGGGTGCCTCTTAAAGAGGTTCATTCATTTTCAATGCTATCTAGGTCATGGAATAGGGCAGTAGAATTAAACTCTAAGAGAAAGGACCTGGAAAGAGAGGATCTCATTCTATCCCAGATGCAGAGGGTCCCCAAGCTCAAGTGGCCTTGGCTACATGTGAGAGAATCTTGTTTTTAGCATCAGAGACCCGAGAGATTAAACAGCCAGTTCTCAGATTCAGTGTCTTCTGCCAAGAGCCACCATCCCAGAGCCACATGCTCAGAGAGCCCTGACATGAGCACCTTCTCCCAGAGCCTGACAGAGCTCCTGGTCCAAGCCTTACTATAGAAGACGCTGCACTGCTGCCAGGAAGGACATGTGGTACTTCCCGGCATGGAGACTTGGGAGTGGACAATCTCTCCATCACACCAGCGGCGTGATCTTATAGGCATTCCTCTTTCTGCTACCCCTAGGTATTACTGCATCTTAGCTTCCCCCAAATGGGGAGCATCAAACATGTGACGCTTGTCCTTACTCCCCAGGGCATAGATGATACCTCAGAACACAGAACTTTCGAGAATCAGAAGCTCTGCTGGCAGCCCGAGAGACGCTTGACTAAGAACTGAAGTCTCCGTATTACACATTCATGAGCTGAGCAATGCCGAGGATCCCCTGGCCACCGTGCCCTTCTAGAGAGCAGTTCCCCAGGTTGCTGGGATCTCTACTTGTGTGACCACCCATAGAGCAGCTCACTGGGCCCCAAAGTCCTATATGATAAAAGCTTTTTAAGGGGAAAAGGGAACACACACAATGATTAGCTATGGGAGTCTGAGACATTGCCACTCATGGGCTTTTGTTTACTTAGAGGTAAAGCAGTTGACTGCACACACATTCCCACAGAGGGCACCTCCCTCATATCCCTTCCCCCACTGACTACAAAGTCTAGCCATCCTCTCTTCCTCCCAGTACATTTCAGCACGCGGGGTGGCCCCCTGATCCAGACACGTGTCCCTCACCCTTGACCCCATGAGAATCTGATGAGACCTCATGAGAACTGTGATCCGCACACCTGCAGTGGACTGCCGCTTTTCCATCTGGTACGGACAGGGAGATGTTCAGACCTCATTCAGCCCAGGCTTGGTCCCCTGCAGGATATAGTGGGAGCAAAATTGCTCTGGTTCAGACCAAAGAACCATGGATTGAGCGGCTTCTGTAGCAGCTGATAGCAGAGCAGCTTCAGCAGCACACCTTGCCTCTCTTGGTCCAGGAGGCTTGGAAGACTGGTTCTTCTAGTCCTTTCCTCTTGGTTTGTTGATGTCTTCCTCCCACTTCACCCTTGTTTCCTCACAGGGTCATCTCTCAGAGCGAGTCTGTGTCCTGATCACCTCCTTTCATAAGGACATTCATCTTAATGTTTTGTGACACTCTCCCTTCCTGTATGACCTATTTATATCAGTGATATCCATAGAAGCCGTGTCTCCCAATACAGCCGTATTCAGCATCCCAGGAGCCAGAGTTTTGGGATATTTGTCTGGGAGACAGAGTTGAGCCACTCATGTTGGTAAACAGAACCCCAAATACTTGGCTTTGGGTCACGTCAAGAACATCCCATAAGGGAGACAGGCTGGGAAGGTAGGAACTCTAGTAAAAGAGCCGACCCTGGCACGAGACAGAGGAGTATGCCAGAGATGCTTCAGAGGGTCATGAAAGTGGGGGAGGAGATAGGATATGAGACACTCAATGGGGGGCAGAATGTTATCTCTGTAATCACAGGCATCTGCTGCAAGCATGGACGAGGAGTAGACATCCATTCAGGATTGGGTCCAGCCACACAGACCCCCAGGCCCTCTCTTCATTGAGTTATTTTTTCCCTTAGCACTGATGCAGCTCATGGCTTTGTGATCCCCTCACTTCTTCATGAATCCAGAGCCTTAAACTAAACATAGAAATACTTGCCAAGTTCCACAGTGCTGTCTGTCTGCCTGTCTGCCTGCCTGTCTGTCTGTCTGTCTGCCTGCCTGAAATCCCACAGCTAGTGTGGTGCCTTTCCAGTCCTGGTAGGAGATAGGAGAGGAGAATCATTTGGAAAGCATAAAGCGTTTGCCTTTTGGGCGATAGATTGACATCCTCTGTGTTTCCCATTTTTATAACATGGTAAAAATTTCCTCTCCTCTGCCTTTTATCTTTGCATTAATGCAAGATAACTTGATCTTACAAAGTTTAAGGTCTCCTGAAGAACAAATGAGCTATCAAGCTGATCACAAATCTGACACCTTTCGGCCCGGATCTCAGTGCTGGAGTTTTATCAGAATAATCCTGGGAATCGCCTAAATTCATCATGCATGCTTCCAAACGTGCCTTTTAAGAGTAAAGCGGACACAATTTACCTGGAGTCTCGTCCCCCCGCTGGTTTATGCTGTTCAGACACAGCTCCTGCTGTCTCTTTTCCATGGCATTTTAAAGGGGTCCTGGGGCTAATGTATCCTCACCATCTCTGAGGAATACACACGACGCTCTCAGTGAAGCCAGCCACACAGACTCCACAGCCAGCAGCGGTCCTGGCTCCCTGGCTGGTTTGTCCACTTTTCCTCAGCATGCATGGAGGTCACATATCCCTCCGGGACTTGCTGCAGCCTCCTGGATATTGGCTTTTCCTGAGCAGGTAACTTCTTCTTTTCTGTGCTGCAGGCATGGGATCCTCTGCAGCTCCTTCTCCACCCACCACTGCTCCCTCAGGGCTCTGGATCCTGTGGGGGTGTTTGTCAGCATTCCTGACTCCAGCATATGCCAGCTGCACCCCTGAAACCAATGAGGACCAAAGTCTTGCCATAAGTCCCAGCTGAAAACCATACTCCTGGCCACCTTCTTGGCCCACACACAATGCACCCAGGATTCTGAGTATGGTGTATTTTGTCCTGGTAAGCCTTCCCTAGCTGCAATTTGAAGACACCACCCCAGACTAATGCATCCTTGATGCATGTCTTAGTTACTGCTGTATTGTTGTGAAGAGACACCATGACCAAGACAACCTCTGTAAAGGAAAGCATTTAAATACTAAGCATTACTGTGAACTTGCTTACAATTTTAGACGTTTGGTCTATTATCAATGATGCTGGCAAACATGGCAGCATGCAAGCAGGCACTGGAGCAGTGGTTGAGAGCTACATCTTGATTCATAGGCAGAGAGAGTCTGGACTGGACCTAGCATGGCTTGTAAAACATCAAAGTCCACCTCCCACTGACACACTACCTCCAACAGAGCCACACCTTCCCCAACAAGGCCACGCCTTCTAATTGTTCTAATCCTTCTCAGATAGTGCCACTCCCTGATGACTAAGCATGCAAGTACACGAGCCTAAGGGGCCCATTCTTACTCAAATCACCACAATGCACAAAGAACAGAGCCCTGCCACTTGCCAACTCAGAATCTGGCAAATGGAGTAAGTATCCGGTGCCCACTGTGTCCCTACCTTGCTGGTCCTCACTGGCTCTTCTACACAGTTCACACTCAGAAAGTTTGTCCAAAGTGCTCCCATATTACTCAGGCTTTTTGACAGGCACTTTACCTTGTGGCTGCTATGGCTTACCCCTAAGCATTATGTTAGATGGACCTCTTCCTAAATCCTCCATAAAGCCACCTTTAGGGAGGCTTTGGATTCAGGTGTGTTGGCTTCCTTCATAAATGCTGGTTCTACTGTGACGATGATGCAATACTGTCTTCCTACAGGCTGTGGGTATCTAGGGGCAAGCCCATTGAATACAGAGGCATTTGTGTTCTGCCTCTCTCTGTATCCACACAAAAGTGTGAGGATGTGTGAGTCTTCATCCTGAGGCTTGAGTCTGGAAGCCTGCCTGATCTCAGAGGACTAAACATGAGTCTTGGGTTTTTAGTTTGAAGTCTTGAGCTTGAGACCATGACTTGAGTCCTCAGGTCTGAGTCTTGAGTTAAAAGTTGAAGACTTCATCCTGTATGAGCCTGAAGTCCTGAAGTCTGAGTGTGAGGTGCAACCAACCTAGCAAGCTTACACCACTGGGGACACGATGCTGTTGGTGCCAGATCAGCCAAGCATATTCCATTGAAGCTGATGGGGAAGTAAGTGGAACAAGGGTCCTTTTATGCACCAGGGTGGCCCCTGGCTACTACAGCCCCACTTCAGAGCAGGGTAGGTAGGTGCTTTTCTTATACTGTTCTGCCTCCCTTCCCACGCGTGTGGGCCTGAGACCCATGTCTGACTCCCACCCAAGATGCCTAGGGCATGATGGAGTTCCAGGAAGGTATAGAGCTGATGAGTATTCATGGGTCCCTCTTCATTTAGTATGAGGATGATGATGATGAAAATGATCAGCTATTGGTGTAAGCCATTGATGTACCCATAGGCGACACGCCCTCCATCATAGGTTTCACCACCCTCCCTGTGTCTCTGTGTCTTAAGACCACAGAGGTGTCCACCGTGCAGTCAGAGCCTCTAGGATAATATAAGGCAAGAGTTCCTCGCAGGTGTGGTGGAAGCTGCAGCTGTCGGTAGCTCCAGCCTTATTTAAACTTTTTCCATGTAAATAACCGACGGTCATAAAAAGGAAAATTGCATTTGCTTTGAGTGGGCAGAAGATACATTTAAGTCAAAATGAGGAATATTCTGGGAGCGTGGCGTCAGCCCATGAATAACAACACTGTATTACTCTTTTTTTTTTCCAGGCGTTCAGCTCGGCAGTGCCATTTGTCCTTGCATACCAATGCAACAAATTATGTTATTTAATGAAAAATAGCCCAGCACTCCTTCAGAGGCAAACTCACCATGTCTTGGTGACATTATCATTAATGCATCAGAACCCATGGATCAGCTGAAGCCTGACTGTGCCCAGAGGAAGGGAGTGAATCACGGTCCTCCACACGCTGCAGGCTCAGCACAGACACACAGATGATCTGGGGGTGCTTGGGGGGACACTGTCTTTTTATCTGCAGCTGCCCTGGGCCCCATGTGCCTACATTAAGCATTGGCCTCTGTTGGACCAGATGTGCAAGTGTGAGAAAAGGCTGTCCTGAGTCCAGGGTTTCCCCCCAATGTGGTTGCTCTTCCAGGAGAGCTGTAAGCATCCTATCTTATGCTGGACTTCACAGAACACATAGCCTAGCATCCAGCCTGTTCAGGACTACAGAACTCTTTTCTTTCCCAGCCATGGACACAGATGGGAGAGTCGGGCTGAATGTTATTTGGATACCCAGACATGACAAAGCATTTAAGGCGACTATAAAAGTGACCTTGGAATGCCTGTGGAGGGCTTAGCATTGGCCTTGATTAGGTGATGGACACCTTACACATCATAAAGCACATTAGTATGGCTGTACAAAGACACCGTGGCCAACAAGCACTGGATCAGTGTGACAGGAAGCCAGCTCAGTGTGGTTTAGCTGGTGGCCCTGGTGGTGTTGACACATTGCATGGTCATGCTCTCTATCCCAGGTCTCTACACAGAAGACATGTACCACGCCTACTGTACCATGAGTGTTCAGTGAACTCCAGCCAGTGTTTCTGCACTGATACATTTTTGGTACTCACCCACACTCAGGTCTGGACCACACTGTAAGTTAGGATGAAGGTAAGTTATAGTTGTGGAGGACCAGAGCTTTTGGAAATCCTGGTGGGATAGGAGGTGTATGGGAGTGGGGTCTGTTGACTCTTACAGACATCTCCATGCAACTTCCTACATGTTTCTGTCAGTGGTATCATCAGAAAATACAGACCTTGCCCCTTTTCTCCATTTGACTCCTCCCTAGAACATGGCGGTGAAGAAAGTCCCTACTGGACATTGGGAAGACCTGGGTTCATCTCTTACCCTTGCCAAGTGTGTTGGTTGGAAAGACAATGATTTAAAGTGCCCAGAGGTCTATTTCTCTAAGAAGTCTTCAGTGGCTTTTGACAAGAGAGTGGCAATTGACAATGTGAGTCCCCAAGCTGGAGCTCCAGGGCTCTGAGTTCTTCCGGAAGATGGAGCTATCCTGTATCCCTGCAGCTTAAGGCTGGTTTAGAGAAACTTACAGTCCATCATAAATTTCCACCACAGAGTATTTTCTTCTTAAATAAGCATTTGGATTTATGGGTGATCATGAATATCTCTCATCAGATGTGAGTCAGAGTTACAGAAATGATTAAGAAGAATTAGAATTGTTAATGAAATCGCTGACCCAGGCTAAGCAGTAAAATCAGATGCCATCCTGCCCACTTGTCTTGTCTATGACTCTGCCACCAGCCACAGTGGGGGCGTCATGTCTCTAGCAGAGCCAGCTAAGACCCTAGGAGATGCCTTTGCCCTAGAAGTCTCACAGCCACCAACCCTGACCCTTAGTATAGTGTTCTACACCAGCTAGAGGAGCAACATGCTGGCACTAGGAAGTCCGAGACACCATCCCTATGTGCACCAATGTCCATAGTGCACAGGAGGAAAATGAGTGAGTGACATACTCCATGCACATGCTCACTACAGTGGGCCTTTTGGTTACTTTGAGTCACCCACAGTCATGTAGTTAACCCCTCAGCCACATAACTATAACTCTATTGGTTCACAAAACTGGGCCTGGATTGTTTCTTTGGTGTGTTGTTGATACCAATCTGTCCTGAAGAGACAATTGTTCATGCCTGCACAGGAAGTCATGAAGCATAGTTGTTGGAGTGGGGAGGGAGCGAGGGGGGAGGGAGGAAGATGGAGGGAGAGGAAGAGAGAGGAAAGGAAAGAGAGGCGAGAGGGAGGAGAGAAAGAGAGGAGAGAGAGAGGGGGGGGGAAGAGAGAGAGAGAGAGGGAGATCAAGAAATAGCTCCTTATCCCTGCCATAGGTATAAGACATGCAGATAAGGTTGACCTGTCTGAGAATAGAGCATTCTGATGCACACAGTTCCTAAACACTGTTCAGATGGTGTGTCTCTTCACTGTAGCATCAGTGCAGGCCCCTCATAATGGATGATAAGGTACACGGTCAAGGCCAAGGCATCCACGAGTAAAGCATCCTCTGGGCAAGAACTAAAATCTCAGGGTGGCCATCTTTCTCTCCATGGTATGATGTGGCATGCCTTCCTGATGAAGGAGATCTGCCATGGATGCACCCTCAGAGAAGTAGAGAACATATTGCTGTCTCTGAAAGTAGCATCTATAGGATCAGATCAAAGTAGGCTGTGACAGAATTTGTGTGACATTTGATGTGGATGATAAGATGTGCAACTGAGGCTCAGCTGTTTCTCAGAAGGAACTTGTCCCTGAAAGGGGGTGGAATTCCAGTGTGTGTGTGTGTGTATGTGTGTATGTGTGTGTGTGTGTGTATGTGTGTGTGTGCATGGATTCTATCCTTCTCACTAGCCTCTTCTTTATTATAAAAATGGGAGATGACAGGAAGAATAAGGGGCTTGGATTGTCCTTTCTTTCTTTCTTTTTCTTTTCTTTTTTTACTTTTTTAAAATTAATTTATTCTTGTTACATCTCAATTGTTATCCCATCCCTTGTATCCTCCCATTCTTCCCTCTCTCCCACTTTCCTCTTACTCCCCTCCCCTATGACTGTGACTGAGGGGGACTTCCTCCCCCTTTATATGCTCATAGGGTATCAAGTCTCTTCTTGGTAGCCTGCTATCCTTCCTCTGAGTGCCACCAGGTCTCCCCCTCCAGGGGACGTGGTCAAATATGGGGCACCAGAGTACGTGTGAAAGTCAGACCCCACTCTCCACTCAACTGTGGAGAATGTTCTGTCCATTGGCTAGATCTGGGTAGGGGTTTGAAGTTTATGGCCTGTATTGTCCTTGGCTGGTGCCATAGTTTGAGCAGGACCCCTGGGCCCAAATCTGCCTATCATAATGTTCTTCTTGTAGGTTTCTAGAACCCTCTGTATCCTTCTACTTTGCTATTCTCCCATGCTTCTCTCATCTAGAGTCCCAATAGAATAATAGTGGGAGACTTCAACACCTTTCTTTTTTTTTAAATTTTATTATATTTTCCTTTTTACATATACATTTAAATTATTACACATAAATAAAATAAACTACATACAGCAAGAAGAACCACGAAACAATCAGGAATTATTATATATATGTTACATTCATAGTGTATTGGCTATTTGTATTTGGCAACCTTGAAGAAAACATCTTTCCTATCTTTGTGAGTCTAAAATTCTGAATGAAAATCAATATCTATAATATCTCATGTCTGTCAACTTAAAAAATCTATCTAGACCTAAAAACATCTTAACCCCTAAACAACTACGCTTAATTTTAAGACTAAATTACCTGGTCTTGAACCCCATCAGAACTTGGTAAACTGGAAGTGCAGGTTAGCAGCTTCCAAAATGAAAAAAATGACAGAGACAGTTTGCTGCCTGAACAGTCACCCAAAATTCTCTACAACATGGAGCGTCATCTTCAGCCTTCGGGACCAAAATATCTGACATATTTATGAGGCAGGAACTATTGAGGACTTGATTACCATGTCTTGGCAGAGTTTGGCTGTCGACTCAGCCTGCATCCAAGCTTGCCCATTTTTAGGCAGAATTGTGTCTGTGGCAGAAATAAAGACATCTTGCCCAGTGGCTTGTTCACCACATTTGAAGCCATCTCCATAAGGAGGTTCTTTGATATTCACCATCTTCTTTGAAGTAGGCTGGGTGTTGCCAGGAGTTAACCTGTCTTGTTGTCAAAGAATCTTTAAAATAATAAAAAGCATCTTTAAAGACCGTATTTTGTAGGCCTCTGAGGCTTTTGAAGACCTTATCTAACTATTTTACCTTATATGTCTATAGAATCATATCTATCCGTTGAACCTAGGATGTATATTCTTGTGATAAAAATAGACTAGTAATTGATATGACCATGATTTGATCAACTAATAATTAGGTTGTATTACTTAATTGTCCTAAGCAATCTGGCTTTCCCTTTCTTACAGATAGCAGTGCAATAGGAAAGAGAATAGAAATTAGACTTTCCAAGAGGCCTTCCTGGGACAAAAAAACATTATGTCCTATAAGGAATTGGAGAGTGAAGAAGGAGAAAGTGATAGAGAAGTGACAGAAGATGGCTCTTAGATCTGGTCTTTTATAGAGAGAAAGGGAAATGTGTTATTCAGCATGAAGAAAAGAAGTCTTAATAATGACCTAATACAGGAAACTACAGCAATCAGGAAACCTGTACATCTAAGCTCCTGGAATTGCGAAACTCTTAAACAAGAAGCCTGTAGGATTGTGGGAGATGGGAGTGACAGGATCAGTCTGTGCTGTGGAAACAGACAAACTGAGTCATGTAACTATACAAAAGCTGCCCAGCCTGAAGCAATGTAAAGGAAATCAGTGTCCGACCAACTGGCCCATGAGCCAATTTGGACACTTGGTTATCACTGTCTGAGGTCCCTGTGAATAACAGAAGGGGGAAGACAGCTTAAGATGGACAGTCATCTGGGGAGTTGACCATAAGAAAGGTGGTATTTGATACACACTTTACTGGAGCACATAGGACTGTGTTCTCCAGAGAGTTAAGGAGGAAGTTGAGGGGCTGGAGAGATGGATCAGTGGATATGAGAACTTGCTGCTCTTGCAGAGGACCTGGATTTGGTTCTTGGCATTCACAAGGTGACACAACTACTCACAATTGCAGTTCCCAATGATCTTATGTTTTGTTCTCACCTCCATCGGCACCAGGCATTGTACATGGCACCCACAAACACATGCAGGCAAAACACTCATACACATGAAATAAAATAAACAAACCAAAAAGTAAGTTTAAAAAAGAAAGACAGGAAGAAAAAAGGAAGAGAGACAGAGATGGAAAGAAGGAAGGAAGGGAGGGAGGGAGGGAGGAAGGAAAAGAAGGGATTAGTTCTATAAGGACCTTGGGGCTGGTATGGGAATTTAGTGGTGTTGCTGAGCCCCATGGTGAGACCTGATCTCAACAAAATAAGAGAGGTTCTTAGGGAGGGGTGTAAGTGATTTTGACCAGTGTGTGGTGATAATTACCCAAGGTGCTAAAACATTCTGTGAAGGTGAAAAGGGAAAGTAGACAATGAGACAATCTCAAGTTTCTTGAAAGAAAATGTGGCAAGCTTTGTGTGGAGCTAGAATTACTAAGATTAAAAAAGTTGAATGTTGGGCTAATGAGCCTCTGAAAGGCTCCAGCACCAGGGCAACAGTTTTCTAAAAGATTGGATGACATTTGATACATGTGAGAAATATGAGGCTTGTCCTAGGAATAGGGACTTATCTGCTTATATGGAAGGTGTGAAGACTCTTTGCCAATCCTAGTCATTTCAAGAACGTGTAGTGTGGGTGATGGAGAGACCGTAACCACAGCTACAGCCATGAGCTGGCCAAACTCAGGGAGCCGGCTCCAGTGCCAGGCTTTGCAGGTGATAATGAAACCCAGCTTTACCTTGAGCCTGAGCTGGCATGAACAGTGCAGCATAGAAAGGCTGCTATGAGCCAGGCATAGTGGCACAAGCCTTTAATCTCAGCACTCAGGGAGGCAGAGGCAGGGAGATCTCAGCTTGAGACCAGCCTGGTCTACAAAGAGAGTCAAGGGAAGTCGCGTCTACAAAGAGAAACCCTGTGTATAAACACAGAGGGGTTTCTATGTCCTGCAAGGCATGCCGACAAGGAGAGAACGGATCCAGAGTCAAGAATAGGCAGAGAGCATCACCCCACATACCCTTGGCATTCACCTGTGCACACAAGAAATTGGCTGGCATTGCTTCCTTAGGTTCTCAGAGATCTGTTCTACCTGAATGATGCAATAGACCATGCCCCGAACTCTAGGAAAACTATGAAGTTCTATAGGAAGTCCTGAGAAAGTGAAGTCTTGAGTGTATATGTTGACATGGGCACAGCCAAGACAAGGAGCAAGGCCTCAGACCCATGGGGACTTGGCAAAAGCTGTGCTTCATATGGGCAGTGCTCAAAGTTGGCAAAACCTTCTTCCTCTAGCTCAACAAGTATTTATAGACTATTGATCAGTGTAGAAAAAACTAGCGGCTATGTTTTTTTATCCTCCCAGATGTTTACAGCATGGGACAGCGTACCTTCAGAATCCTCTTACCCAAACTAGCCCCTCTCCTGTGCTGTACATAATAAACACTCTGGGCTTCAGAGACAGTAAACGCTACTCCATCAGAGTATGCACACCCCACCTGACCTCAAATAACTCTCTCTCTCTCTCTCTCTCTCTCTCTCTCTCTCTCTCTCTCTCTCTCTCTCTTTCTGTCTCTCCTTCCTTTCTTTTTAGATATTACTTTTAGCTTTACTTATTTTACTTTATGTGTGTAAGTGTTTTGCCTGCATGAATTTGTAGATACCATGCATAAGCCTGGTACCCACAGAGGTGAGAAGAAGGCATCATTCCACATTGCATCACTGCCTAGAGTCAGGGTTCCAGGGCCAAGCTGCATTAATCATTGCAATGGTCCCTACTTGAGTGTCACTGACTAGAAATATAAGCCCCGCACACTTGGTACTTAGGGAAGCAACTGATGACTTCATGAATACATAGAGTGGATAAGCCACAGGTTTGGGATACAAGTGTGGACTTTGGAACTGTCTCTGGCCCCTACCGTACAAGGCTTTAATTCTGGCATCCAGAGAGCTCTGTTTGCTTGTCTCACATTTTCAGGAATCTGGCTAACAAGGGGACCCCTAGCCCAGATAAATCCTACCCTACTTATCATGTTTGGTTTTTGTCTGCTGACAGAAACCTGGATGTATCTAGAATGAGGGAATTTCAATTGATGAATTGCCCCCATCAGCCTGGCCTATGGGGCATTTTCCTGATTTAATAATTGATTTAGAAGCACTCAGTCCACTATGGGTGGTACCAACACTGGGCAGGTGGTTCCGGGTTGTAAAAGAAAAAATGCTGAGCAAGCCATGGGATGTAAGCCAGCAAAACATGTTCCTTTATTGTCTCTTCTACAGTTCCTGCCCCAGGTTCCTGCTAGAATTCCTGTCCTCCCTTCCCTCAATGAACCCATATAAACTCTTCTTTCATGCCCAAGTTGCTTTGGTCAGAATGTTTTATCACAGCAATAAAAAAACAAACTAGGACACAACAGGAACCGGTGACATTAGGTGGTCTGCTTTCAAAGACTCTAAATTCAAACCAGGGACTTTTCAGAGGAGACACATCTCAAGTTGATTCCCCATGACAGGACTCTGTGGTCAGAGCAGTCTAGATAGAGTTGAAATGTCTTCCAAAGTTCATGTGTTATAAACTGTTTCCTGGTCTGCAGAGAAGGCTCAGTGGTTAGAGGCACCTTCTTGACTCTTTTTGAAGACTACATGTACCAAGGACACCAGGATTGAGAGGACTGTGATGTACATCAAATCAGGCATAGGGATGAAGGACAAAGACTACTCTTTCCAGACAGGAAAGGAGCAGGACCACAAAGAGCTGTCCTTTACAGGGCAGGGCAGGTTTCCTGAGCAGATCCAGGAGAATTCCTTGGTAGAACAGCAGCCCTGGGGCTGGGAAGGTAGCAAGGGGAGGTTGTTCTACTCTCTGAACTCCACTGGAGCATGTATCTGAGCCAGGCATTTTCCAAGCCTAGCCTTAGCGGTTACCAAAGCAGGAAGTAGAGAGGGCCACGTGTTCAGGGATCTTACTTACTAACCACAGTTCCTCTTTGGAGCCAAGATGAAAGTCCCCGCTGGGGGTCACAGAAACGGCCCCACGTCTGGCACATCTCCAGAGTAGAGGAAAGAGACAGAGAAGACACCCAGCCACTCAGTCCCTTGCCTCTGCCCACCAGGGCCTGAGAGCTGTGCCCGGCAGTGGGTGATGGGTTCTCATTACCCACCATGCTTATTTTTGTCCTCTTTGACTATTTTAGGAAGCCGATTCTTAGATCAGCAATTAGAAATGTCACTTGTGCTTTTGGGAAGGGGGAATAATTTGCTAGGTCTATAATTGAGAATAGTAATCAAATCCGTTGACGACTCCAACGAAACTAAAATGGTAATTAATTTTACGTTTCTGATGGAATGTATAATATTTATCTATTTTTGAACTTTTTACTGAGTAGCAATAATCACTGACTATGCCTTCCCTTTTTATCTGATTTCTATAGTCAACATCAGGTTTTTTTTTGCTTTGTTATATATATTTTTTTTTCCTCATTAAAAGTTTCCTTAGGGAAGGAAGAAGCTAACGAAGAATAAACTTTGAAGTTACCCTACCCACAGATTAGGAGATTGTGATACCGGTGCTTGGTCTCCTGGGCCTCAGGAGCTTCAAAAAGTAAGTGTGGAGATAGGGAGAAAAGGCCTGAGGGGTGTGAACAAATAAGAAACATTCAAATAGCCCTAGGGGGCTAAGTAGGTGCAGGGCTGCCATCCAGATACATTCATGGATTCTCAGTGTCGACCCTGAAAAATCTTATGTCCCAGACCTGCTTGCTTGGCCCCTGTCCTGACAACCTATGCATTCCTCGGCTGCCCAGTGCAGGATGCTGGCCATCTATGAGGATGTACTGGCCAACTCAAGTTGCCATAGTCAAGTACCAGGCCTGCAGCATAAACAGACAAAGCCTCTGATAGCACGGAGGCTGACATCCATGGTCAAGATCTGTACCACAGGCTCCTTCCTAGACATCCTGGCTCAGAGAGGTTATCTTCCCTCTGTGTCACCACACAATTGTTGCTCTATGAGCGTGTCGGTGTGTCCATGTGTCTTGTTCCTCCTCAGAAGGACATCAGTCATGTTGGATGAGGGTCAACCCAAAGGTCTCCCTTTAATTGAATCAACTCTGATAAGACCCAATTTCCATAAGAGGCAAACACCATAGGTTGGACACTTACTGTGGATTTGAGGGTGCACAGTCTAGCCCACGGTAGAAATTGAAAAGGCATAGTGTACACATATCTACTTCTTTCCAGTGGGCTACAGACGTACAGAAAGCAGGTAGGACAGTGCAGCTGAGAGAATATTCTGGAAGAATGGCTGGGCCCCTATTGGTGTCCCAAGGTGACAGAGGCTCTGAAGGATGCTGCTTTGGAATTCATCATGAGTTTTTATGTCACAAAAATGACATCCTATGAGGGAGCACATGTGCACACACACACACACACACACACACACACACATACACACACGCACACACACACACACACACACACACTGGCCATCTGCTGAGAGTTGGGCTTCAGCCCAGGAGTCATGCATGTTTAAGAAGAGGAGGAAGAGGTGATGGAGGCTTTAGAGTTGAGACCAGGCCACAAATGCATGCAAAGCCTTCCCAGAAAGTGTTGCCAGTGAGTGGCAGAAGCAGCTATTAAGTCTAGTCCCATAGGCTAAGTGACCTGGATTGGGCACTGCAGACACAGCCTAGCTCCCGGACTGTGCTCAGAGCCTAGAGGATCCCACATTGTAGAACAGAGGCTGTGAAGGAAGCCTGCTTTTGGCTCCAGTTCCTCCATGGGTCTGTGCCTTCATGGCTGTATCAGGCCATGTCCCATAACCTAGGACTTCCCTGTTTCCCTAGGGGCCTGGCCCTGACACTAGCCATCATGGCAAGACCCAAGATACAAGGTTGTAACCTCTGTTTTTATTCATGGCCCGCAACATGTTCTAACCTCCTCTGCAAGCCAGAGGGCATATTGAGGGTGGAAGCTGTTGCCAGGGCATCCTTCCACAGCAGGTACCATCTAAGCAACCTTGTCCCATTGGGCCCCAGTATATGAGGCTCGTAGTCTCTAACCCAGAGCACTGCAAATGGCTTTAGCCTTCACTCCCAAGTACAGGGTTCCCCCCTGCCCCCCCCCCACACCAAATGTTAATTCCCAAGTAGCAAGAGAGCTTTGAGAAAGTAACAATCAAGCCACAAAACTCAGGCAAGCAAAACCAAACAAGGGTGTATGTGTGTGTGTGTGTGTGTGTGTGTGTGTGTGTGTGTGTGTGTATACAGTCACACAGCATCAACACTAACTGACCATCATCTGCTTCAAAGGGTCTGTGCAGACTTATAAATTAATAATTTTATAAAATAACGGTTAAATATGTCTACAGCTCTCACTGTTTACTTTCCAGCAAGGAAACGATCCAAATCCTGCCTTCTCGATTCAGATTAGCTCTCTTATGCTTCTCATCCACAAAGCCAGGGCCTTGCAGTCTGTGAACTTGATGCCTCACCCCGGTTTCCCCTTACTGAGCATATATAAGCCACAACTTAACAGAGGACCCAGACAAAGAGCTCAGGATCTCACCCTGCAGCCAACAGTTGCCGTCTATAACTTTTGCCAGCCCTCATTACCCTCCGCAGCAGAGCAGCCTTGCATAGAGGGAGTTGGCAGAGGAATCCAAAGAGAGATGTTGAAGACGTTTGGAATTAGCAGCCACCCAACTGAACAAAGCTTAATTTACAGTTATTAATCCCTAGGGTAGTGGGAACACTTGGCTTGCCATGAAGTCTACCTTCCAAGAGCAAGGAGGATACATTCTGTCCTGGGGAGAATTTGGGCATTTTCAAATCCCAGGACACAACACAAACAGGCTTGGCCCCAGGGATTTATGTTGTGCTCAGCCACTTTCTTGCCACCTCTCATCCAGTCTCCATCACAGTAAGGATACCTTCTGTGGTGGGGGTGTCACCAAATACAGTGTATGTACTATGGGTACCTGCAAGGAGGCTGGGGGCACATCCAGCTCCAAATTCTCACTCTGAGAGACCCAGGTTTTGCACACCTAAGGCCCACAGCATCTAGACTTAAGGATCAGTTTAAAGATGCTAGTGGGAAAAGCTTCCTCTCTATGTTGGGTGCTGGACCACTTGGGCTTGATGCTGACACAGCTCACTCTGGACAATGGCACCTCAGTAGCTCCAGCAGTTTCCAGGGACAGGGCTTTGGCTTGGTCACGGCATTTAGAATATATGGGGACTGATGCAAGGTCATATTGAGGATGCCACTGTGTAGGATAAGACTCTCTGAGACTTACAGAAGTAATCAATGGGGTGTGAGATGGTAAAGACGGTGGAGCAAGACCAGAGACCAGAGACCCAGTCCCTTATCCAAAGCAGAGGGGGCTGTATCTGGCAAAAAAAAGGGGGCACACTGTGTCTCTCCCTTGATTTGATAAGCACCTCATTGGTCCAGCTTAGCTCTTTGGCCCTTCTCCACATTGCTGATGGCCTATCTCAGTTTACCACTACTGAGCACATAGAAGCCTAGAAGAAGAAGACCCAGTCCATGGAATAAGAATCTCACCCTATAGCCAACAATAGTCCCTGTTCTGCCCTGGTCTCTCCTGCAGCAACTAGGGAGCTGACACCTCGGTTGTGGGCAGCAAGAGCAGACCAACAGCACTTCATCCACAGGGCCAAGCCACTAATCACCATGGCCAGACCTCCTGCTCCCAGCTCGGCACAAACATGTCCTAAATCCAATTGATAAGATGTAAAGCATTGCCTCCCCCACCTTCTGTGCACAGGCAGGTCAAAAATAGGTGACGTTCATTGCATTACTTGGCATAAACATGATTTTAATAATTACCATGGGCCAGAGCCTGTGCCTGCTCCTGAATAATGAGCATTGAATTCTATTATCGCACAGTATTAAATATCTTCCAGTTCTGTTCCTGAGGCAGGCTGGTACAGAGACGCCCATGGCACACAACATCCCTCCACCGAGCATCCGGTCTAAGATGAAAAATGTCTACTCTTCTACTGAGGTCCTGACGATGCGGCATCCTGCAGCCAGGCAAGGGGGGTTGGCTTGAATTTGTAATGATTTTAAGTAGTTTTTGTATTCGCCGAAGATATAATTATCCCGTGTGCAAAAAGGCAATATGACAATATCTTTGCCTTTGAACGGTTCGTTTATAGGTCTTTTCCGTATAGTCAGTGTAGAGAAGCCTTCAGATCTGCTGTGTTGGTGAACTGCACCCAGCTGCAAGCCAGATGGGGGAGGGAGCTTAAAGACGTCCTCCCCCCCCCCCATTCGAAACATTTTTATCTTTCAGATGAAGACAGAGAAGCTGGGAGGGGTTTGCTGCCTCCCTCACAGTTGCTTTAATAATTTAAGAGGCCTTGGTCGCATGTGTCAACTCTGCATCTCAAACACGGGCCTCCTGAAGTACATTTATCCAGTCAGTTTGATTCACTTGCCTGCCTGGCCATGAAGAAGAGGGAATGGCTGCTCACAAGATGCTTATCCCAGAGAGGCTCAGGGCCCCTCCCCTGTGCAGAACAAGAAAACATAGACCCACCTCTATGCCAAGATGTTAGCAAGTGCACAGTGTAACCTTTTCTCTTGAACAATGTTACGTGAAGAACTAAGATGTTGGTACAGTGAGGCCTCGTGAGCTCACTCACAATGCCTATTGATGCCTTCAGGATGCCATTTCCTGGTGCTGGAGCCACACAAGCCTCAGCTTGCACACGAAAACACAGCTTTAATGGTGTATGCCACCGGAGTATGAACATATGTTCGAGAGAGATAGACACGGGTATTATGACATGCTTTTTTCCAGAAAAATCAAAAGAGGTGTACATCACGGAGCTTAAAGAGTTTATTCCTGATCACAGGGCCAGGATTTTGGGGGACCACAGCAGGTAGGACTTCCTCATGCAGATCCAAGGTTCTTCCCAGAAGAACCCCCTATGCCTTGTGTAGGTTTCTGGGACTATTTTACCCAAGTGTCCAGAATCTACTTCCAAAAGCATGTTGTGTTTTCCAATAATTTGCATATTATAATAGTCTCCATATTTAAACCCAAGCCCTGTTGATTGGCTATAGCATTGAATATTACAAACATGCATGCATACACACACACACACACACACACACACACACACACACATACACACACATACATACACACACACATACACACACACACACACATACACACACACATACACACACACACATACACACACACACATACACACACACACATACACACACACACACACACACACACACACACACACACACACACACAGGAAAGAAATGTTCCTGATCCAGCTGGATCAAAAAGCCAGCAAGATCTAGGGGAACTCAGGGTCAGAGTTCAATTCAGGAGCTCTGCATGCTACAGACCTACACCCATTACCAGAGTTTGTGGAGGACAAGAGACTAAGGAGTTGAGCTCACGACCATATTGCAGTGAGCCCAAGGGGTAGCCCTTCATCCTGTGGTTATTCCTCCATGTCAGATGCCAAATTGCAACAGACATACCAGCATCTGGCACGGTCCTCATACTGGTCCCTAGGCTGTGTTGTGAAGCTTATCAAGGTAGAAAAGGCCAATGGAAGTCCTAGGAGCTGCTTCCATTAAAACATCACACACTCCCAGGCTCCAAGACAGTTCAGAGAACAGAGGTTGTGATTCCCACCACAGCCCCATCCAAATCCCCACCCAGAGGACAGACAGTGTCAGGAGGTTACCATCAGCCAATCAGGTCACTCCCACTGAAGCTGCCATACCAGATACGGTTTTCTGGATTGAGAAAATGGAGCCATCTCTTGATCTCTCCCCTAACATATATCTTTCCTCCTTCTTTGTCTCCAAGGACACCAAGAGAAGTACTGTCAATTGGCCACCAAAACACTTACACTGACTGGCCTTAAGAGTTTACCAAATCTCCAGCCAGCTGTCATTTAGTTCTCAAAGATCCAGGTCACCTTTCTTTTCCATGTGACATCACATTAGCCTATTGCATGGATAATACTGTGCCAATTGGACTTGTTGAGCAAGAGGAAACAACTGGCTTGCGATTTTTTTTAATGAGATATTTCATGCCAGAGGGTAGGAAATGAATGTGGTTATATTTTTTAGCGCCAGTCACAGCAGGAAACTTCCATGAGGCCCAGTGAAACGGGGCATGCTAAGACATCCCTTCTAAGACAAAGGTCAAGTGATTGCACACGGCCCTTCCTACAGTCCAGAACGAGGCATGGTGTGGTGTCTTGCCAGCCTCTTTGGATTCTGAAGCCACACATTGCCTATTTGGCATGGTGTTTCTGGCCTGTTGTCAACTGAACTAAGACTTCTAGCTTGCAATGGTAATGGGGCAACGGAAGGTCTGGCTGCTCAGCCTCTTGATCCTATGATGCGTGAAAGGCCAAAGACAGCAGAGGTTCTGTTGAGGGCCTGTGATAAGCCCTGTGAGGTATGTCAAAGTGCACAGCCTGAGGACTGTGGAACACAGACCTGAGACTTTTGGCCTGTGTCCTCGTTAACTCTAATTGTCAACTTGACACAGGCTGGAGTCCTCTGAGAAAAGATTCAATTAAAGGATTCTCCAAACCGGATTGGCCTGAGAGCATGTCTATGAAGTGGGTGTTTTGATGATTATTTAATACAATAGTGCTCATCCTACCATGGGTAGAACAGGTGGTCACATGCTATATAAGAAAGCTAACTAAGTGTGGGTCTGGGAGCAAGCCAGCAAGCAATGGTCCTGCATGGTTTGTGCTTCAAGTACTTGCTTGAGTGCCTGCCCTGGCTTCACTTAATTATGGGATATAACTTGGAAGTTTAGCTCAACAAACCTGTTTCTTCCTGTGAGTTAGTTTTGGTCAAAGTGTTCTATCTACCACAGTAACAGAAGGAAACTAGGATAATCTGCTATTGGGCCTTAGTGGAGCTGGACTTGATGCTAGACCACACCATTATCAAGTGATAAAATGTCACACAATTTGAATGTTATTAGCCATACCTCCCCCCCAAAACCACAAAGGTGGACACACTACCACACAACCAGGCTTTATCATCACAGAGCTATATGTAGACACGATTGGCCTCAGCAAGCCTCTGAAGACACTATGAAGTCACAGCATGAAGTGGTACAAACACCCATAGGCCACTCTGGCTAACTCCTCTTCTCTCTCAGCCTGCTTTTCAGTTGATTCTGTAGACTATGTAGGTGCCACCTGGAAATGAGCAGCTCCATTGTGTGGCTGCTTCTGGGGCATCTTAGAAGACAATGGCAAAGGGAGTTCTTCCCAATAAGAAGGACTTGGAGCAAGGCAGCTGGTTGTGCAGCTCAGGTGGAGGTAGATACAGCCATGTGTGCATTCCCACCTCAAGACCTGGACTTGGGCCAATGGGCCAATTGGATTGGGCAGTGAGTGGTCAGTTGACCATTGATTTGGAAGACATTACTAGAAGCTGGTTTCCAGGAATTCTGGGAGAGGCATGTGTTCAAAAATGGACAAAGACTATGAAAACATCTGTGACCTGTGTGGCTATTCACTAGAGGAGGAGCCTAACAGAAGGGAGCTTTCATCTCTGTCCCCTGTCACACTGCCATCTCCATCCCCATCCCCAGGGGTCATGAGCCAAGTAGCCATGGGTGCATGGGTAGGTTCAGAAGTTCAACCATCACTGAGGACCCATCACTAAGTGCCCACCTGCAGCAGCAAAGTCTAACCTGAGCCCTCAACAAGGTGCCAGTCACCAGGTGCCAATGCATTTGCTTTCTTTCTCTCAGTGCTTCTGCTGAGACTAGCATCCATGGATTCATGGACAGAGGCTTTGCCCAGCATCATGGCTTCTGACCAACAATTGTTTATTCCATGGAGTGTAGTGTGACTGTGGGCCTATACACTGGGATGTCTGTAGTCCTTTCAAGTTCCACATCAGCCTGAAGAAGCTGGTTAGGTAAAACTGTGACATGGCCATTCTCGGGGCTTGCCCACAGCTCCAGCCAGGTACCCTGACAAGGTACACCTGGGGCAAGAGCCTATATATGATTCTAGTGCCCAGAGTATGAAGCAGCTGTGGTCAAAACCCGCAGGTCCTGGAAACAAGGTGTGAGTGTAGAAATAGCACTACTCCTAAGGATCAATAGCAAAGGTTTGCTTCCTGTCTCCATGATCTTATGCTCTGGTCCAGGTCTTAGGTCCAAAGAGAAGCAGTTTCCACCAAGAGTACCAACATTGGCTATCAACGTGCAAGTTGAGATCTACCAGTGGGCACAGAGTTGCTTGCAGCCATTGGGCAATCCTCTGTCTATGACTTAACAAGTAAAGAAAAAGGCTGCTATGCTGGCTGAGCCATGGGGAAATTTGATAGTTTGTCCCATGATGGATGCAATAAAGATGTCTAGGAAACAGGAGACCCCTTATTTTGGTACCACCACCACACCCCATGATCGAAGCCAACAGGGAACCATCATAGCCAGTCCAGGAAGGATGGCTAAGGCAGATAGCAAAGAAAGCAGAGAGAAAGTGGTTGGGATTAAAGATTGCTGCAGGCTGAAGGTTGCAGAGCTAAGGATGCTGGGTAAAACAAAACAAAACAAGGTTTGCCGAAAGGTAAACAAGCCACAGGCCTGAGCAAACATCCTGATGCAACAAAGAAGAGTTTTAACAATCATTGCAGGGGAGAGCTCAGAGATGCTAGTTCACTAGGCACAGAGGCAGGGATGCATGCCCAGGCCCATACCCATGACGTGATTGCATCTCTAATCTCCAAGTGCCATACCACCTGACATGGTACCATGTTCAGTTGAACATGACCAATGAGGGAAATGGGAAGCTTGGCAGATTCTCACAGGTGGAGAGAATCACATCCAGGATCTGCCTGCAAGAGTGCTGGCATTAGCCACAGCTCTAAGCAGCCTGCTGCTCCAGCAAAGAGCAAAGATGCTGCAGAGAATCAGGAGAATCCTTCCACACCTTAGGGCAAAGCATCACTTTAAGTGGGTGTCCTGGCTCCTGGGCAAAAGTCAGACATGAATAGCCCTGACAAAGCTATGTCCAAGGGCCCTCCACCATGAGAGAGGACCACTGGCAGAAAAGACAAGGAGGAAGATGAAGAATTGTGAGAAAGAAATGGGGGAGGGAGAACCAAGCCAACCGAGGTCATTGCTCTAGGCTTCCCCCATGGAGTCAAGGGTCTTCCAAGAATTAACCAAACACCACTTCTGAAGGCGAGATAGCTTGTGGGTGCTTGCCTGGCATGGAGCCTTCTGACTACCTCAAAATCTGGGCAAAGTTCTCTGACCACAGGAGCTCTGGGCAGGCTTGGAGGAACAGCAAACAGCAAAGAGCAGAAAGGACACTCTCCGCACAGAGGAGATCAGTTGCACTGAGACTCTAAAGTGGCATTTCATTTGTTTAATTAATTAATCAGTGAATTAACTAATTAATTTTATGAATCATGACGTTTTGCCTGCATGTGAGTCTGTGAACAACATCTATGCCCAGTGCCCAAGGAGGTCGGAAAAGAGTATTGGAATCCACTGGAACTGAAGTAATAGTCGGGTCCTCTGGAGGAGCAAGCGGTGCTCTTATCAGCCAGCCAATCTCTCCAGCCACTGAACTGGCATTTCAAACTCTCTCTCTCTCTCTCTCTCTCTCTCTCTCTCTCTGTGTGTGTGTGTGTGTGTGTGTGTGTGTGTGTGTGTGTGTGTGTGTGCACCTCCAATTCTGCCAGCTGTCTTTGTGTGCTCCTAATGGTGTCCTCTGATAAATGGTCTTAGTTTTAAAATAACCCAAGTTGTCCCTTTTCTCAGAGGCGAGTTTGTTTTTAGAAATTTGCCTACATTAAGCTTGCAAAGATATACTCCTGTGATTCCATCTAAAAGCTTTCCCTTTTTCACAGTTAGACCTGTAATCCATCTGAAATTGATTTTTATATATGGAAAAAAAGAAGGGGAAGGAGGTGATCTCCACATGCAGACAATTTGATGACTGGAGAGTCTTTCTTTCTTCCCTTCCTGCCTTCCTTCCTATACTGCCATCTTGTTCTCTCTCTCTCTCTCTCTCTCTCTCTCTCTCTCTCTCTCTCTCTCTCTGTCTCTCTCTCTCTCTCTCTCAAGCCCTGCAAAGTTGCCCTTTCTGTTTTACAATTTAATCTTGAATCCCACATCATGCTCAGCTGTCACATCTCTCTTCCAGCCTGCTCTGACCTCTGACCTCTGACCTCTGACCTGCTCTTCACTTTCTCACTTTTATTGTTTTCATGACCTTGACAGGTGAGGGGGGGGGGAGCATCCACTATGCCACCTGTAGCCTCTCCCCAAATGTACTCTTTTTTTTGTTTGTTTGTTTGTTTGTTTTTTGAGATAGTGTTTCTCTGTGTAGCCTTGGCTGTCCTGGACTAACTTTGTAGACCAGGTGGGCCTTGAACTCACAGCAATCCACCTGCCTCTGCCACCTGAGTGCTGGGATTAAAGGCATGCTCCAACACCACCTGGCTCCCAAATGTACTCTTGTCTGCTATCTCTTTCAAGAACACACCCAGATTAGTGCACTCTAGAGAGTTACTGTCACCTGGTGAGAAGTGCCTTTCTCTTCACACTGCCTCTAAGGCCCTTTAAAGGCATTGCTGGAGATGACTGTGTCCTGGCTGGGTAGCACTGGCCACCATTTTCTACTGAAGATATGTTCTTTCTACTCTTCCCTTTAGAGCTTTGGGAAACAGTGGCTGAGTCCAGTCTTCCCTTGGAGATGTGGGGAGTGTGCTGATCTGCATGTTCCAGAGATGGAGAATCTAAACACCACCCTGGAAATTCTGGAACAGAGATGTCTTTGTTTGCCTGCCTGCCTGCCTGTTTGCTCAGTCAGTTATTGATGGTCATGTGACTCATGAATACATTAGTAATGTGTTATTATCTCTAAAAATTCAGTATTAAGGCTGGAGAAGTGGTTTAGTCTGCAAAGTGCTTGCTTTGTAAGCACAGGGACCTGAATTCAGTGTTCAGAGCACACGCGTGCGTGCACACACACACACACACACACACACACACACACACACACACACACACATATATGTTAGTAGTAGTACCTGCTTGTCATTCTAGCATTGTATAGACTGAGAAAGAAAGACCCCTGGTTTTCACTGGCAAGACAGCTTAGCCTATCTTGTGAGCCCCAAAATAATGAGTATTTAAAAATGAAAAGGTAGATATGTCTTCAAAGGTTGACCTCTGGCCTACACACACACACACACACACACACACACACACACGCACACACACACACACACACACACACACACACACACACCAATGTTGAAAGGTGTTCTTGTTCACTTCTGACTGAGTTGGAGTAAATGGGCCTAGATTCAACCTTTTGTCTGAAGCAATAAACTCAAATGAGATATGTGTAAAAAATGGGTTTCAAAACTCTAGCTGCCAGACAGTAGAGGGCAAGGTCTCCCGAGGGACTGGAGCAGATGGGGGACCATCCTGTAGCCATTGCCTGTAGTTTCCAGCCACAGTTTATAAGAGGAACCATCTGGAGTAAGAGGCCTCTCTGGGATCAGTAAGGAGCCAACTTAAGGTCAAAGCAAGTAATCGGCAGGACTGAGGACCAGAAAGAAGCCAGAGAGGGCTCTGTGGAGCTTTTAGAACGTCAACACGCAGTAGAGTGTGGATTCGTGTGTGCACCCAAGGAAGCTACTTACAACAGAACAAATACCCCCAAAGACAAGAGGGAACAGACACCTAAGCTCCCAAAGTGAGAGGGAACATCACCCTAACTCACACAGCCACGGTCTCACTAGGCATACGGAAATTTCCGTAATTCATGGATTGTTGGGTAGCTAACCCAGAAAGGTCAGCCTCGGTAAGAAGGGAAAAATAAGCCCCAGACTATAAAGATTCTTTTCCTAGCTGACAGATGTGGGATGAAGCTCCTGACTGTTTCTAAGTAACACAATTGTGTTTTGGAACAAATCTCAAGAATAATTTAGGAATAAGAAATATTCAACATCCAACTAGGTAAAATTCATAAATGCCTGGCATCCCTCCAAAACTCACCAAATGTGCAAAGAATTGGGGACATTTCAGCCCAAAATGAGGAAGAGAAATATCAGTCAACTGAAACCAACCTGTCAATGACATAGATGCTAGAACTGTCAGGCAAGTACACGAAATTAGTTGTCATAATTCAGTGCCATATGTTCAAAATACTAAGACTGTGTGTGTTACATGGTGATTTGGGAGTTACTTAAAAGCTATTCAATAAAAATCAAAGATAGAAACTACAGATACACTCATAATATGTGAGGTGGAATATACATTAAATGGTGGACCAGTGCACTTTAGACAATATCAGAGAAAATATTAGTGAACTGGAAGGTACAGCAACAGAAACGATCCAAAATGAGACACAGGAAAAAAAATCCCAGGAATATTGGCAGAGCCTCTGTGAGTTTAGAGACAGCTTGAGATGTGTGCACTGGGACTTTCAAAAGAGAGAGAGAGAGACAGAGACAAAGAGAGACAGAGAGAGACAGAGAGAGAGTAGAAATAAATGTGTATTTGAATGAGTAACAGCCAAGTTGCATATTAAAAAAGAAAAAAAAGACTGTATGCTCTCAAATTCAAAAAGCTCATTGAACTCTCAAGATCAAGAGATAAGAAAACCATGAGGTCTATGCTTGCCCAAATTTTCAGAATCACAAGTCAAGGAGTAAATTTTCAAGCTGTCAAGGAAAGATGTCACAACACACACAGAAGAATGAAGATCAGGCAGATCCATCATCAGAGCGTCCCTCCTTCTCCCTCAAGAAGAAGAGCTTCTGCAACAGATCAAGGGTCAGGATGGGTGCCTCTCTCCAGGAAAAGCATCTTTCAAGAGAGGAGACATAAATAAAGCCATTGCCAGGTGTACAAAAGCTGGATGTGTTCATATCACTGTAAAAGAAAGATACAAAAAAAAAAAAAGTCACAAAGTTGCAGAATATAAGACATATACGCAAAATAGATTACATTCCTACACACTAGCAATGGACCAGCAGACACCAAATATGGAAAATTCACCCATGAAAACATGAAACATACCTGTTGCGTAGCAACACACAGGAAGTACTGTACACCGGAAATTATAATTAAGGAAATTAAGGAAACTGAAAAAGCAGAGGTGTATGTGTATGTCCTCTTCATGCAAAAACTCAACACTGTAAAGATAGAAATGATTGGCAGTAGATGGACTCCTGTGCCTGATTCCAAAGCCTATGTAAGTAAGCAGAGGACCCGAAGCAGAAAGGGGTGAGAGACAGTGGGGAGCGGGTGTGGGGAAAGCTCAGTTGGCCAAGTGTTTTGGGCAAGAGGCTCGGAGTTCAACTCCCAGGACCCACATTAAAACCACCTCTACAACCAAGCAGGTATGGCGGCGCATTTTAATCCTAGTGCTAGCAAGCAGCGAGAGGGATCCCTGGGGCTCACTAGCCAGCCAGCCTACTTACTTTACCTGGTGATCTCCAACGGGTAAGAGACCTTGTCTCAAAAAACAAGGGAGGAGCTGGAGAAAGTATGCTGCTCTTCCAGAGGGGCCCCCAGCACCCAGGCTGGGTGCCTGTTACAGCTTCCTGTAATACCAGTTCTAAGGCCACAAGTGTGCTCACACAGTATTCACTCACACAGACACCCACACAAGTAAAAATAACTAAATTAAAACAAGAGCAATAGGGTAGATGCCGGAGGGATGACACCTGAAACTGTTGAGGAGGCAGCCTCCAAGAGCCCATGCACACATGCGTGTACATACCTGTACACTTCCCCGATTCAAAACCATGTGCATACATACACACAAACCCATAAACAGACACAATAAACCCAGAGGAGCTAAGTTACCTGACTCCAAGGCTTAAAGACTTCCTTGGCAACTGCAGGCAAAGGCAGAGTGGCGTTTACGTAAACGTTCTTTAATAAACACACGAAATAGAATAGACTAGACTCAGACCCATGCTGTGTGTATTACTGACTTCATGACCGAGTTGTAAATATGCTGCTGGGAAAAAAAAAAAAGAGAGAGAGTTTTCCCCAACTACTGAGAGTTTACATTTTGTTTTTCAATGTGAAAAATGTCAAGGTCACAGCAAAACAGAACCACCATATATATGAAAAAGAAAATCTGCCCTTAATTCACAAACTGCGTGCATCCTTTAAGAATTAAGAAAAGAGTCCCAGAGGAAGGACAGCAAGTAGCCAAGAAGAGACTTGATACCCTATGAGAATATATAGGGGGACGTAATCCCCCTCAGGAACAGTCATAGGGGAGGGGAATAATGGGAAAATGCGGAGGGGGGAGGAGGAATGGGAGGATACAAGGGATGGGATAAACATTGAGATGTAACAAGAATAAATTAATAAAAATAAAAATAATAAAAATAATAAAAAAAATAAAATGGGGGGGGGGAGGAATGGGAGGATACAAGGGATGGGATAAACATTGAGATGTAACAAGAATAAATTAATAAAAATAAAAAAAAATAAAAAAAAGAAAAAAGAAAAAAAAGAAAAGAGCTGGGCCTGTAGCTCGGCGGAGTACTTGCTTGGTATGCACAGAGCCCTGGCTTTCAAAGGGGTGTGGTCCTATATGCCTGTTATCCCAGAGTTTAGGAAGTGGAGGTGGAGGGGTTAAGAGTTCAAGGTCATTCTCAGCTACATAAGAAGTTTGAGACCAGGCTGAGCCACATGAGACCTGCTCAAAAAAATAAAATAATAAAATAAAATAAAAACTCATCCCAGAAAACCATGCAACAAAGTTTGTTGGTGGTTTTCCCAAGAACCGCTTCTGGTCCTGATTGCACCGCTCATGTCGCTAAGCCACCTGGGCACTGTGTGGATTTGTTCTTTCTTCCAGAGTGATCTGCCACTCGTCACAGGCTCGAAGGGGTAATGGAACCCTTCCATTTTCCCAGAATCCCTCACTGGCCAGCACGGTCTCGTCTTTCTTAGACACTTTGAAATTTCACTCTATACTTGATTTATAAGCTCATATCTTTGGATTATCTTACTCCTTTTTAGACTCTAATCTTTTCAAACTCTAATATTCACCATTTCCTCTGGTGTTAAAATTTAGTCATATCGGGTTTTTTTAAACTTAAGAATCAAATTATTTTGCTTTCATGAAGCTTTCACAGTGTTAGTTCCCGGTAGCCTTTCATAGGCTTTTTTCAGTTTAAACACAAGCAATGGAACACGTGTGTGAGAGACTTGTATGCGGAAGTCCACCCCCTCAAGCTCCGTAGAATAAGGATGAGGCTGGTCTCTGGTTCCTTGTTCTGTGGGAACGCTTGGTCTTTACCAGTGTTTCAGTGAGTCTCTCTTGGGTGGACTCCAGGGCACATGTCCTGTGCCTTCTGGTGCCTCTGAGGAATGTGCTCTGTGTTTTCTGATGTCTCTAGATCCTACTTTTATGTTCCCCCTGTTTTTATTTTAAGTAAAGACTGGCCTCTTGAAGCTTATGTCCTGTACTTTATCCATGCCTGAAGAGCAGGGCTATATATTGTCTTCAAGCTGCCTTTTTACAAAGTATTTTAAAATTTGCTTTAAAAAAATTATTTATTTTCCAACCCATCTGGATATTATATATTTTTTTGGGGGGAGTATGATGTGAAATGGTGGTGATATAGTTTTCCATATCCACAAGCAATTGGCTGCATAAAAGATAGAGGTGACATGAGCCACTACTATGTTTTGTATTTCTTAACTGTCTGCTGCAGCTCTTTGGCTTGGCTTCTGTCACTCTCTGACATAACGTATCAGTCCATGGCAGGACAGAAACTCTGTCTTTTTCTTCATAATTC
This sequence comes from Acomys russatus, assembly GCF_903995435.1. Taxonomy (NCBI): domain Eukaryota; kingdom Metazoa; phylum Chordata; class Mammalia; order Rodentia; family Muridae; genus Acomys; species Acomys russatus. Next base: position 49,953,599 of record NC_067153.1, read on the forward strand.
ACTCAGCTCATATGAGGCATGGTGGCACACGCCTTTAATTCCAGCAATCAGGGAGGCAGAGGCAGGTAGATCCTTGAGTTTGAGGCCAGCCTGGCCTACAGACAGAGTTCCAGGACAGTCAGGGCTACACAGAGAAAACGTGCCGAGAAAGAGAGAGAGAGAGAGAGAGAGAGAGAGAGAGAGAGAGAGAGAGAGAGAGAGAGAGAGAGAGAAAGAGAGAGAGAGAGAGAAAGAGAGAGAGAAACAATTATAACCGACTTATAATTGCTCATAAGCTACTCTTTCCCATCCCGGTCATGTGACAATGAACAGATCAGTTCCATGAAAAACACCGCTGGAGTTCCAAGTGGACTCACCTTACATTTGTAGGCTAATTTAGAAAGCACTGACTTACTTTGACTACTGAGACTTCCAGTCTATAAGTCCACCCGCTCATGCATTCAGAACTTTCGCATCCTGGGGAGCTCACAGGCTTGCTTGGAGAGGCCTGTTAAGCACTTGGCCAACCTTACAGTAAAGGGGGTCTCAACCTTTCCAAGGCTGTGACCCTTTAATACAGTTCCTCATGTTGTGGCGACCCCAGCCATAAAATGATTCTCGTTGCTACTTCATAACTGTAATTTTGCTACTGTTATGAATCATAATGTGAATATCTGATATTCCCCTGACCCCTGAAAAAGGGTCATTAGACTCCCTAAAAGGGTCATGAGTTATAAGTTGAAAAGCACTGTGGTGGCACTTGAGGACAAAAAAAACTAGATATTTTCCCCCTTCTGGAGAATTTTTCTATTCCTTTTTCTTCTTTTAAAGCTATGCACCTAGAAACTTTCTTAGGAGTTTTGTTTCTTTGAATGTCTATACAGCAATCTTCTGTGTCTCAATAGAATTTCATCTAATTTCTGTAGTTTCTGAATGCCATCTTTGTTCTCCTTACTGCACTAGCTCCAGTGCAGTTCAGTGTAGCAGAAGTCACATCAGGACTTCGGGTCCTGCTTCTCTGTGCATAAGGAACGCTTTACAGTTCATTCTCTACAGCTCTCGTGTGTCAGGTGCCCGACCTGCCAGGCTAGGGAGTCACTTGCAAGTTCTAGCTGATGAATAGGTCTATGCTATGTGGATCTTGGCTTTTTCTGACACTCTTGTAATGAATGAACCTCTTTTACATTTGATTTGTTTTTTTTTTTTAAAGTACAGGAGCCAGGCAGTGGTAGCACACGCCTTTAATCCTAGCACTCAGGAAGCAGAGGCAGGTGAATTGCTGTGAGTTCGAGGCCAGCCTGGTCTACAAAGCGAGTTCAGGACAGCCAAGGCTACACAGAAAGACCCTGTCTCAAAAAACCAATAAATAAATAAGTAAATAAATAAATAATAAAAGTACAGGAACTGTTATAGGGTGCAATATTTATGTTTATATTTTCTTTCCTTTATAAAAATTTGTGTGTGCACGGGTGCTTTTGTGTATGTATGCAGTGTGTGTGTGTGTGTGTGTGAGTGTGTGTGTGTTTGTCTGTGTGCAGGTATGCACACCTGCAAGGATCTACAGAGTTGAGAAGAGGGTATCAGATCCCCTAGAGCTTGAGTTTAGGCAGTTGTGAGCCACTCAATAGGAACACTGGAAACTAAACTTTAATTCTCTGCACTCACAACATGCATTCTTAACCACCGAGCCATCTTCCTGGTCCCTGTTTTGTACTTTGATTGGCACAAATTGCTGTATGTATGTACAGGGACCTTGTGATGTTTTAAGGCATGCAAAATCTGTATTACTTTCAAACCAGGATATGCACAGCGTGTCTACCTCCTCACATACTGATCATTTCCTTGTGGTGAAAACATTCTTTTCCTTTGGAAACTTACATCGCTGCTATCCACAATCACTTTACTCCACATGTAAATCTTAAAATGTTACCTTCTAAACATGCGCCAGCTGAGAGTTGGTCTCCTACTGGTTGCTAGAGGGATGATTCAACTCAGGAGAGTCAGTCACTCGGGAAATGTGAAGATACTAATAGGTATTGTTGAAACTCCTTGAAATTCCTGTGTGTTTCAGGAATTGTCTAACTAGTTCTTGACCATGGCTAAAACTTCATAAAGGTAGTTTCCCTTTGAAACTTCGCCTTTGCTAAATGGAAACACACTGCTCCAGCCCTTGGCTTCAGTACTTGGGATAATTTCCCCTCACACTGCCTTCCAGTTCTCTGATCCTCTCTGTGACTCATGCAGGTACCTAGAGTTCCATAAGAGCTTATTTCTAAGATATGTTTCAATGGCTCTTTTTTTAAAAAAAAACCCAATTAGATCCTTTTCTCAAAACCCACACTCAAGCATTTTATCCTGGGTGGTGTGTGTGTGTGTGTGTGTGTGTGTGTGTGTGTGTGTGTGTGTTGTTGTTGTTGTTATTGTTGTCTTCAATTACCTTGTGCATTTTAATCTTTAATTATCTCTTTCAATGCTTACTATATATTTAGTTTGAAGCATTTGTTTTTATATAAGGAAGACATTAGTAATATTCACCTAGAGATGACATATACCCTACATGGTTTGTTTAGTTGATCATATTTATTTTTCCAACATAATATTCTCATTGATTTTCTGAGAACTTCGCACAATGACCCTAATCACACTCTTCTTCCATTTCTTTTGGATCCACCCTTCTCAACTTTGTACCCTCCCTGCAAAAAAAAAACAAACAAAAACAAAAAACAAAAAAAAAAGAAAACCCACCAAATAATAATTTTCATTACTCACTCACTGGAGAATGGTCAAACTCCCAGTGGCCAGCTCCCCAGAGATAAGTAAGTTCTTCCCTATCTCCCTGCCAGAAGCCAGCAGCTGTGAAGAGCTACACCTCAGCATCCTCATCCCAATTTTCAAGGGCTCCCTTCAATGGCTTCCTGTCCAGACTTTCTTTCTTTGAGAAAAGGGGTACATAGAAGCCTTCAATATCCCCCATTCTCAACAACGAGTCTGGAGTCCTCACTACAGTTGGTCATATGTCTTAGAAAATGCTTGTTTACTCCTTGCTCCATTGTGACTTTCTGGTCAGCGTGGGGTAGAGAACTGCTGGGTTACTTTCCTTTATTGATGCCATTTCTCCCCTTCTCCCATCCTGCTGCTGGGTAGGGAGAGTAATTCTGTGCTGCCTTCAGCACAGTCTACATCCCGGCCATATCAGATCCATGTCATTTCCAGCAAGGAAGCAGCAAACCTATAGGGTCCCCTGCAACGCTGTCAGGGGCTGGCCTTGAGGCCCTTTTAAGGAGGCCTGTCTTCTCTGATATCCAAGGCCTGCAGCCCCTGGGACCATGGCACCCTGGTATACAGTAAGTCATTGTCATTTGTCCCTTGTGGGGAGCACTTGCCTCTGGCTGCGGGTAGAGGTCTAACAACAACCCTACCATGAAGTCTCTGATCACTGTTACTGGCCAAGAGCCCACCTGTCGCTTGTCTCTGGGCACTCTCTGGCTCCTGGTGTGCACTGTGCTCAGCAGGTGTCCCAGGACATAGGAATAGCAGACTGACTTTAGAGAGGCAGGCTATGCCATAGGTTTTCCTCATCATTCCTAGGCTAGGGGTGAGGAGGGGCTCTGCAGTTGTGCTTGCTATACTAACTTGGTGGGAAACCCTTTGTAATTGCTTTTAACACTGGGGGTTTTAAATAATAAATACTTTTTTTTAATCTTTTGAACCCCTTGTAATTACTTTTAACTGATAGGGTTTTAAATAATAAATACTTTTTGTCTTTTGCTCAGAAAATTTCAAACAAAAACAGATTAGAAAGATTATGGAGTAAAATGAAGATGATTCTTTCTGTAGAATTAAGTAGAGAAGAATAATACAAAATTAATGTGCGGTGTGCAGGGATTATCCCTGTGCATGGACAAGTATCAAAAGAAAACAGAGAATAATGAAGACATTTAGTTAATGTTGTAGAAATCTGGTTAAATTTGATTTTGATTTTGGGGCTGAAACTATTTTCAGCAAGCTTGTGTATGTAAAGTTGCTTGGAGAGTTGCAGAGAAAGAAGAATGAAGCAGTCTGGGCTGGGGAGAGGCCAAGCAAGCATAAGGACCCCAAGTTCATGTCACCCCCACCCATGTCGAGCCAGGTATGTAACCCCAGTGCTGGGGGTTGGAGATGAAATACCGACAGGATTACTTGGGCTTACTTGCCAGCCAGTCCAGCCAAAACACAAGCTTCACAAGTGCACGCACATGCACACACACACACACACACACACACACACACACACACACACACACACGCATGCATACACAGGCAGGTGCTCCACACATACACTCAAAGGATAAAGCATTTGTGTTTAAGTAGTAGGGGAGTTGTTTATTTTATTTTATTTTGTTCCTGCAAGAAATAGGTCAAGTCCACAGACAGTGGGGAAGCCAGTGAGAAGAATTTCGACAGTTATCATCAGGAAAGGTAAATAAAGAGACTAACAGTGGAGCCAAATAAAAAGCCTCTGAACTAGACAGGAGGTGAAGCCACAGGAAGCTGGGAAAAGGTCTGGAAGGGGTTTGTCTTCTGCTGTTGGGCTCATTCAGGGAGAGAGAGAGAGAGAGAGAGAGAGAGAGAGAGAGAGAGAGAGAGAGAGAGAGAGAGAGAGAGAGAGAAGGAGGGAGGGAGGGAGGGAGGGGGAAGAGAGAGATGCACATCACATGGTGGGGGGCAGAAGCTCTTCAAGGGAAGATAAGACTCATGCTGAGTTGCAAAGAGGATCTTTAGGAGTCCACCAATCAGAACATGAGACTTCCTTCAGCTCTCAGAACAATGACAGCAAACATCCTCTATTTCAGCCAATTCTAAGTGCTCCATTTTGCATGTTTTCGGGAGGCCCAGAGTCACCCAGGGATTCTGGCTACAGTGGGTAGGCCCTTGCCCCTCTGCCTTGCTGCCCCATACCTGAGTGCTCCAGGAGCATCTTCAGCAAGCTTCCAGTACACACAGGAACTTCAGGCCACACCCAGTTTCCCAGGCCAGACAGGAGCTCTTGCTACTTTCCTCTTGCACCTCTAACCTGGGGCCACACTGCGCAGCACTGACATGGAAGGAAGGGGCCTGTCTGGCCATCTTTAGACTTCCATCCTCAGATATGTCCACTGGGCTATGGGGACAAGGTGCTCACCTGCCATCTCTCTACAGGGGTATGTGTCAGCCCATTGCCCTGGAGGGCATCCTATTGCTGTGGACCATTTTTGCTGTTTAAATCCAGTTGTGTCACCTTTCTCTCATTAACTAATTAATTAATTAATTAGCATCCCAAATTGCAGCTTCCCTCCCTCTGCCCCTCTCAGTGCCTCCCTCTCTCTTTCTTGCCTTCCCCCATTCTCCTCAGAAAAGGGGAGGCCTCCCCTGGATACCAACCAGATTTGTCATATCAAGTTGCAGCAAAACTAAGATCCTCTTCTCCTGCTGAGGCAGCTCAGTTACGGAAAAGGAATCCAAAGGCAGGCGACGGAGACAGAGACAGTCCCTGCTACAGCTGTTGGAGGACCCACACGAAGACCAAGCTGCACATCTGTTTGCATATGTGTGGGGGCCTAGGTTGAACCAGTTGTACCACCTTTTGAGACAGGGTTTCACTGTGTGTGTAACCTTGGCTGTCTTGGAACTTGCTATGTAGACCAGACTAACCTCGAACTCACAAAGATCAGCCTGTCTCTGCCTCTTCACGTGCTGGGATTATGGGTATGTACCATTTTACCCTGTGGGCTTATTTTATTAATATGTCTTGGATGCCATAGGCCCCCAATCCTGAAATGACAAATAAAAAAGATTTTTCTTGTTTCTTTTGTTTTTGCTTTTTATTTGTTTTGTTTTGTTTTTGAGATGAGGTTAGGTGTGTGTGTGTGTGTGTGTGTGTGTGTGTGTGTGTGTGTGTGTGTGTGTGTCCCTGGCTGTCCTGGAACTTGATCTGTAGACCAGGCTGGCCAAAAATATCACAGATATCTGCCTGCCTCTCTCTGCCTCCTGAGTGCTGGGTTTAAAGGTGTGAGCCATCACTGCCTGACTAATGTTTGTTTTGTTGTTTTTCTGAGACAGGGTTTCTCTGTGTAGCCTTGGCTGTCCTGGACCAGGCTGGCCTTGAACTCACAGAGATCCTCCTGCCTCTGCCTCCTTGAGTGATGTGATTAAAGGCATGTGCCATCCTGTCTGGCTTAAAGACTTATTTATTTTATTTCATAAGTATGGGTATTTTGCTTACATGCAAATATATATGTACTAAGTGCATGCCTGGTGTCATGGATCGCTGGAACTGCATTTACAGACAGGTGTGAGCTACCATGTAGATTCTGGGAATTGAACTGGGTTCTCTAGAGAAGCAGCCAGTTTTTCTAACCACTAAGCCATTTCTATAGGCCCTTTCATTTAGTTTTTAAGTCCCACATAAGGAGCTTTCAGCTGATAAAAACTTAGTGATGGCAACAGGCTGAATTTAGGGTGAGCTGATCATACCTGCAGTTTAAGGGCTGCCAACACCGAGGCAGGTTTCACTGTTTTATTCCAAAAGGGACATGTGTCCATGCACAGACCCAGGATCACTTTTCTTTATGCCAACAGATAAGTATAAAATAAATCCAAGACCATTTCGCTTCAAGACCAATGTGTATCCTGCCAAACAGCTGTGCTCTTCCGAGGTTACCTTTACTGGGGTGTTCTCTTGGTCTTCACTAACTTCTCGTAGACTCTCAGTTGGACAGACAGGGAGACAGGTGAACACAAACAGAGTTTTGAAACACTCAGTAAACATTCTTAAAGAGAAGCAATGCTGGGTGAAGACAAAGGGCTACCAAAGTAAAGCTGGGCCTAAGATTATGTGGATTTTCACGTATGTGAGATCCCAAGATGGGGATGAACACAACTGTGTGGGGAAATGCTACAATCTCCATAATTTACCAAAAGCTCCTCTAAAATTAAAGGTCACTTTCAAAGAGTGTTAATTGATAACTTCAATCTGGCAGTAGGAGATATTTACAGAGCTGGACACCCACCAGAATCTAAGCCTGCCGTGGCACTTGAGTGGAGCCTAGTGTCCCCAAGCCAGACATCCACAGCCTGTCAGAGACTCTACGACAGTGAGTCCACATCTGTCAACACAGGAGCTATTTCTAGAAGGTGCAGGAAGGGCCTCTGCAGATGCAGGGTGCACTGTGGACAGCCGGAGTTCAGTATTAGCAAGTATCATTCTACCATCCTGTGCATGTGTGTATCATATCTGGAAAAAAAAAGGGTTGAAGGGAAATGTAAGATTTGTTAATTGCCCATTGTGGGCTGAAAGAACTTGCTGCAGGTTCAGAGTTTTGCTTGGGGTTTAGGGGACATACTGCAGGGCCTGGACAGGTAGTTTTGGATGGGTGCAGAAAGAAGGATGTCTCACAAAGATGAGTGATACCAAGATGGAACGTTAACCAGACAGTAAATGTACCCGGGCATCTTGTGGTGTCCTGCCCATGCTTTAGTACGGAGCAGACATAGCACCTCTGAGATGCTTAGCTCCCAAGCTTCACAGCCTGGGTGGTTGCCTGACTTCAGCAGTACAGAACAGAAATAACAAATGCCCTAGGCCCCAGGGACAGGGATGGTGCAGATCCACAGGCACCTACGTGTTGACTGGCTAGATAGGTCATCCAGGACAATCCTCATCCCATCTCCATCCCTTTCTTTTTCTCTCTTTCTGTCTTCCTTTCCTCCTTCCTCTTCTTCTTTCTTCCTTATCCCACCATCTTGCCCTCTCTCCCTTCATCTCTCTTTCCCTCATTCTCTCATCTTCTCTTTCCCTCATTCTCTCCCCATCTCTCTTTTCCTTAGTTTATTTTTTTTTCTAAAACATTTTACAGGAAGTCTCATACATGGGTGTTAATTTACCCTTAAGCAATCCAGCACAAATACCTGAAACTAGGCACATAATCACAGACCCCAAGACTCATTGTCACACCCCCAAACCACCAGCAATGACTCTGAGCACCACTCAGAGTCCCCCAATCATCTAAGTCTCTATTTTTGACAAGTAGTTTTTAACAAAGCATGGCTCAAACGCAGTGCACTGGCTTAGGGCTTGTATTCACTTTGTTTCTCTATCTTTGTGGCTTTCCTACAGTGCTTACAAATACAGATGCCCCCTTACCTTTTCCTTGGCCCAATTCCCTCTCTTCTCTCTTTAGGTCACTAAGCAATGCTCCTGCAGACCTCGTGCCCTATCTGTGCCCTTTAACCATGAGAAGATGCTTTCCAGTCAGGCGCATCCCGCACTGATACTACATTCCCTTCTTCAGGCCTCAAAGTCCCTCCTCTCTGTTACCAAGCTGTGTGACAGAGAGTTTTCACTGAAAAGAAGTTTCCACACTGTCTGCCATCAGGGCCACCCTTTGATGCAAGCCTGGCTTGGTGGTAGTGAGTGTTTATACTGCTGTCCTTTGTTACCAACCCATCTGAGATACCCAATAACCTCACTAGGGTCTGTCTTGTCCCCAGGTTCTGTCTGTCCCCTTCCATCCCTCCTCTGTCCAGTCTTAAGCCCCAGTCTCCAGGATGAGGGGTGGCATGCCTTTCCTTCAGAGCAAAGAGGATCAGTCACTACTGTAACCATGAGTTGGGCAGTTGCCAAAGTTGCTGGGTCTCACAGGGATAGCCCAACCAAGTAGAGGGGGGAGGGTGCTCATCAGTCTCATGTCTTGCTCCTCCATGCTCCAGGTTCAGATCCTACACCTGGACTCATTTTCTTCAAGATATGCATGCATACTAGGTACTCCCCAACTTCCGTCTGGTCCTGGAGTTACCTACATCTTCATCTTGGCCAGCAGCCTGGCCAGTCTAAAGTTCTTTTCTGACTTGAACCCTCAAGGCCACATGTGTTCTGTTGAAGCACATGTCACCCCAGCTGTGACTGTCCCCAGCATGGACAGAAGAGCTATGCTATGTCCTCTGCTGTCAGCACTCCAGCAAGGGAGTGGCTCTACCCTATTCTTGTGAATTCTAAGTAAGGAGACAACATTTGATCATCTGTTTTACAGCATAGTATAATATTTTTAATGGAGAAAATGCAAAACAGGGGACATTTGCTTCCCAAATAATGAAATGGCAGAAATAAAGCACATTGTCCACACAATCAACCAAACAATGTTTGTGGCTTCATAGAAGGCAATGCCCTTGAGAGGCACTGACATTAGGTGATAGAAGACAGAGACACTGAGAGACTGAACACACGGAGACCCTAACAGACTAACTATGAGAAGGATATGGGTGCAGTACATGGAAGAAAAAGAAAACCCAGGTGAAAGTGCAGAATATAGAATCAAGGGCCCATGCAGAGGACTCTCAGACTAACACTGCTCACCTCCTACATCATTGGCTAGAAGGACTGACCCCCACTGCTCACCCAGGGGCAAGGGCAGTGTCTGTTTGCACTATTCAAGGTTCTTGAGGATGCAGGCAGGTCATACCGACCCTTCATAGTACACATGAAGCGAAGCCCTGTGCTCCGCGGTGCTTATAATCCACATAAAAAAATAAAAGACCTGCAAAAGCAAGACCCAGTAGGACATGGCTGCTTTGAATGAAGCTCAGTGATATTTATGGCGATACAAATACATCCAGCATCACGGGGACAGTTCATATTGACTGATGTCCAATAAAAAGTTGTCGGGAATGTGATGAAGCTGGAAATTTCAACACATGAGGAGATAAATCAATTCAAACCAACCCAGAACTGACACAGTGTTCGAATCAGCAGGCAAAGACGCCTGAAAAGACATTAAAACACGAATCCATATGTTCACAAAGCTAGCTAGAGATGTGGAAGATACCAGACGGCCCTCTATGAATTTTTAGAGGGTAAAAATTACAAGCGAGATAAAAGCGACACCAATGGGGTTGACAGCAATTAGAAACAGAGGATGCTGTACTCACCTGGGGGTATTTAGGAAGCTGTTAGAAATGATGCTGGTTAGGAAAGTGGCAGTGGAAAAAACCCAAGCTTTCCTCTAGGGTTCACAGCCTCACCAAGCCTAGAGTAGTGGGCTAAGTTTTCAGTACCAGGCATGGATTTCCTCCTCTTGCGAAGGCCTTTTATATGACTTTTGGATACCCCTCAAGAAACAACCTTGTCTTTGCAGTGGAAGGCCACTGACCTTGGGGTATCCAGCCCCAGGTGGTCTGGGACATCTGCAACCCAATCCCTACACCTAAAGTTCAAGGAACATCATGGAAGAAGGGGAAGAAAGATTTCAAGGGCCAGAGGACCAGGATGTCTACGCTAGAGAATGTCTTCTATAAACGACGGAGAAGCTGTACCCATGAAAACCCAACAACATGGTCTTCTAAACAAGACCAGGACAATGATAACACAAGTTGGCATGCCAACATGGAATGGGAGAGCTCTTCCATGGTCCCCTCCCTAGATGAGGGGAGAATCAAGTTTTCCTAGGGATGAGCCTTCTAATAGGTTATCAAATTCCAAGCGGTCAGCCTTGAACACATAGGCATATGAACAGCACTAAATGGACTCAACAGGGTTCATGTGTGTGTGTGTGTGTGTGTGTATGTGCGCGCGCGCACGCGTGTGCACATGTGTGTGTGTGTAAAACAAATCAAATTAAAAAATAAGATGTCACATATTTAAGAAGGAATGGGGGCACTGAAGGAGATGTAGGAAGAGGTTAAGGAAGGAAGGGGAAATGATGTAAAAGCAGAACTCACACATCAAATTCTAAAAAGAATAAAAAGGAAAAAAGAGAATTTGGATTCACTGGAAGGCATGCATAATGATATAATCTAGTCAAACTTAATTTTAATAGTAAGTAGTGTGCCATGAAGCTGTTAAATACCTCCAATGTGTGATGAGTATCCTTGGAGTGGGGCGGAAAATATATTTGAAAACAGTTAAAAATAATGACGGAAATATGTGAAATATCACAGAATTTGATAAATACTGTGAAGCCAACAATACAAGAAGCTCAAATAACTGTAGGGATAAGAGACACATCAATGTGCAGAGTCCAGGGGTGACACCATGTTCCTGAGTCATGTTTGCTCCCTTGGGCTAATATCCTCAGAGTCCACTCTGTCGTACGGTCAGAACGCATTATATACATGTGGAAAATTTGTCAAAAATAAAATGAAAAATGTTTAAAACACAGCCTTAACTATAAAAAAAAAAAAGTAACAAGAGAGACGAGCATAGTGGTTTACTCCTATAATTCTCACATTCAGAAGGCTGAAGCTGAAGGATCACAAGTTTGAGGCCAGGCTATACTCCATAGAACTTATATCTGAAAAGGCTAAAGTTATAGAAAAAAAGAAGAAGATAGACTCTGTGGAGTAGATTTATTTCAAAGCAAATAACTGTGAAGAACAGAGATGGCTACATTATGTGGATAGGGACATCTGCTCGGAAGAACCTTATCGATGATAAATGACCTTGCACTTAATAACAGAAGTGCAAAAGCTGACGTAACTTGAAAATAAATAGATAACACACAATGATAGCCAAAGAGTGGAACCACATTCTCTTGAAATGCTGATGCACAGACCCCCGGGGGTGTAAACATCTCTAGGATCATCAGAAAGAGTTCGAGTAATACCGTTGACTAATGTAGGATTACTTAGGAATTAATTATAGAAACACCATTAGAATCCTCCAGATGGAATAATATTCTCCTAAATGACCCATGGGCCACAGAAAGAGTCACTAGAGACAGGTATAAGAAGAATTTTAGACTAAATGGAAATGAGATCATGACTAAAGCAGTAGGGGGCAATATCTCAGGAGACACAGAGAAAGCACATAGAAAATTCAAAAATCCTACTCTGACCTTTAGAAACAATGCCTTTTTTTACCATTTACATTCAGCCTTGTGGTAGAGGCTATAGCCAATGTAATAAAGCAAGAAAATAAAATGTCACTCATCTATATTAGAAAAGATACTGTCTTTGCCTAGAGATACTAGTAACAAAGTGTATTTGGGGAAAGTGGTGGATTTATCTAGGCTGGAACAGAGCTGATGTCTGAGTTCATGATATTGAAAGCCAAAGGTTGTTCTACATAGTGGGAACAAACAGGCAAAAACTGTGAGGGAAAAAAATCAAAGTAATGCCGAAAGCTGTTTTTAAAAGTAGAAAATATGGCTGTAATAGTTCATTGTAGTTGTCAGCATGACATAATCTAGATTGGCCTGAGAAAGAAGTCTCATTGAGGGGTTGTCTAGATCAAGTTGGCCTGTAGGCATGTCTGTAGAAGATTGAATTGATTATGTTAATTGATGTGAATGATGTTCCTGTGGGTGGCATCATTCCCTAGGCAGGGGGTCCTGAGTTATATAAGAAAGGAGTAATTGAGCTGAACACAAGAGAGCAAGCAAGAGGGTGTGTGTGCATTCGTTCTCTCTCTCTGCTCTTGACTACAGATGATACGGTGCAACTGGCTGTTGGTAGCTCCTGCCTTGACATTTCCACAATGATGGACTGCAACTAGAATTATGTACTGGGAAAAAAAGGCCTTTTTTTCCTCCAAGTTGCTCTTTGTCAGGATATTTTATCACAGCAACAGGCATGACACTAGGAAAATGGCAAAGAGAACAAAAGCTGATAAAAACTGGTTCATTAAAAACCACAAAATATTTCTGAAAATTAAAAACAAACAAACAAACAAATGGAAAGCAGAAGACTCAGCATGGAGATCCAGCCATCTTTCAAACAGGCTCATGTACTTAACACTCAGATATGAAGTGAAATCACAGAATAAAACTACTAGAACTTGGCAAATGGAGCTGGGGCGTCACTCAGCTGTCTGTTGCACAGTCTTGAGTAGCTGAGTTTCATCCCCAGATACCAAGTAAAAAGGATCCAGGCAAGATGGCATGCAACTGTAATCCCAGAGGTAGATGGATACCAGAGTTTGATGATCACTCACTCAGTTTAGCCAAATTGCTGTGCCCAGTGGGTCTCAGGGATAGAACTTGACCCAGAAGACAAGGTGGGCGGTGCCTAATGAGCTGCGATCTACTTTGTTCTCTGGCTTCCACATTTGGCACCTACACACACACACACACACACCCCACACACACACACCAGACTTATTCTAATATTCACACAGAACTGTGAAGGATCAAGAAGAAAGAAAACATCTTTTAAAGGTAAGAATAAGTGCTGTACACTACCTGGTTTCAAGACATGTGAAACTATGCTGACCGAGGCAGCATGAACATAATGACATGAACGGGTCAGTAGAACAGAGCAGTGCACATGTCTGTGGACGATGTGTGTGCAGTGCCCACAGAAGACAAAAGAAGGCCTGGGATCCCCTGTCATTGCAGTTGTAAGGTTTTCAACCTGGTTGGAAATTGAACGTGGGTCCTCTGGAAGAGCAGAAAGTGAGCTGCTCACCGGATGTGACACTCCTTATTCTGAGGGTCATACATACAGTAATGACGAGAGCGTGGTGGTGATAAGAATGGCTCCAGCTGGGAGAGCCGGAGCCTGAGTCAGCCTCAGAGGGAAGGTACACTGCTTCTTGATGTAGGAAGCAGAAAGAGAGGGATGCTGGTGTCAGCCACCTTCCTTCTCCCCCCGCCCCTTTTACTTAGTTCTGGGCCCCAGGTGTGGAATGGTGCCATTCTTGCTCAGGGTAGACTATTCCTCTTCAGTTACACCTCTCTGGAAACACCTTCACAGATTCCCTGGGTGTGTCTTTTAGGTGATTCCAAATCCAGGCAGCTGACAGTGGAGATTGCAATGTAGAGGATGGTAATCAAAACACACACGTACACACACACACACACATGTACACACACACACACAGCAAATAAAGGGAGCTCACACATTGGTGTGAATGTGCAAGGGTGCCATCCAACAGGGGCTCATACAGCAGCTGGGAGCCTATCCCTGCCACCAGCCATCATAAAGGAAAACATGTCCAGACGTTGTCCATGAATGTTCTCAGTACTTGGTCCCTAGCAGCCAGCCTGAACCATCACCACCTGAGCATTCTCAATAGGCAAGCAAACATGAGTCCCCTGGGATGGCACTCCATCAGCAAGAGAGAGGAGCAACATGGCACACATGGATGGAGCCAAAGTAATTACCCTTCTCATTACACACCCCAGCAATGAGAAAAGATGTATGGTCTATGTGGTTGGTTCAAGGAATAGAAGCTTCTAGAACATCTCTACTGATGAACAGTAGAATCCATATGTCTTCTGGGATGCAGAGGGCAGAAGAAGGGTGGCAGTGGCAATGCAGACATTAGGGTGATGGCTTCTTCATTCTGACCACAGTGATTTGTTTGTCATTGCCATACATTACAGCCTGTCACATGGTGCACTGTAAGCATGAGGTGTGTGTCACACATAGTTGCATCAAGTTGGCCAGACCGTGGTGCTCTGCTCTGCTGTTGGGTCAAACACCAGTCTAGCATTGCTGGGAAGGCCTTTTAGAGATGAGATCAACATTCAAGTCAGTCGTCTCTGAGTAAAGCAAATTATGCTTCATAATGTGGGTGGCCCTCATCTAATCAGGTGAGGGCCCTGAGAAAAAAGGCTGAGATCATCCGGAGATGAGGGAATTCTACTGGAAAATGACATCAGACTGGAGCTGTGTCTTCAGTGGTCGCCCACTTCTCAGTCTGCCCCGTGTGCTCTGAACACACAGCCTGACCATGATGTCAGCCAACCTTGAGAATTCTCTCTCTGGTCTCTCAACTCTTTCACTTGCCTGTTTGTTTGTTTCTTTGCTTGCTTGCTTGCTTGCTTGTTTTTCGAGACAGGGTTTCTCTGTACAGCTCTGGCTGTCTTGGAACTTGCTCTGTAGACCAGGCTGGCCTTGAACTCATAGAAATCCACCTCTTCCTCCCAAGTGCTGGGATTAAAGGTGTGTGCCACCACTGCCTGGCTTTAATTGCCTTTTTAATCTCTCTCTTTTTTACCTATATCAGTTGCTCTCAAATATTTCATCTTGATTTCTAGTCAATATATCTCTCAATATCCCAATTACAAATCTCTTTCAGTCTCTCTGTCACTCTGTCTGTCTGTCTGCCTGTCTTCTGTCTGTCTGTCTCTCTGTTGGTTCTTGATTCGTTCTCTTTGGATACTCTCAAACATTTCTACTTTTAAAAATACAAGGAGTTACAACAGATAGGAGTCTCCACCCACAGTCCCACAGTGTACTGCAACCTCCACCAGGAATCATTGATATGTAACAGGCCCACAGGGGATGACGACCTTAATAGGCAAAGTGTTGCCAACGCTGCCAACGTCTTATTTACATTGATGCCTATTTTTAAAATGCCACTCAAACTTGAGAACATTAATTTCAGAAACTGAAAGAGTTCTTTCCAGTCAATACCGAAAAAGACAAATACCCCCAAGAGCCACTTAGAAAGGGATATAAATAGATGATTGCCCCAGCCATTAATGCACTCATAACAACTATTAACTCTCCTCAGATCAAATAAATGCAAGTGAAACCACCATGGAAACCACTCACCACCAGTGAGGATGTCCACTAGACCCCTGTCTGCTAGCTCACTGGGACCTGGTGTGCAATGGATGCTCCCAGGCATGGTGGCAGGAATATGAGCATCTATATTAACACTGTTGCAGACTGGCACAGTGCTCCACAGCCAGGTCTAAAGCTATGTCCTGACTGTGACCTAATGATTCTATAATCCCTGTCTACAAATAGCCACAGCTATCTAAAAATGTCTAGTATGATCATGTTCATTTCTGAAGTGTTTAAACAAGAAAAGCCTGGGAAATAGTCTAACCATCCAAAAATAAAGGCTGATAAGTGAGATGGTGGCATTTATGTGTGACGACAGAACTTTGGATTGCTACCACAGCAATGCCACAGCAAAGTGCTGGAAGAAGTGATGACACCCTGAAATAACATTCACCCCATACTTAAGAGGCTCATGGGCCATCTGCAGAAAGATGAGATAGAAAGCTATAAGTAAAATACAGACTGTGGGAGCTCTGGGTGGAACAAGTAGGGGACACGTTCTCAGATCGCTCTCCATTTGGCAACATTTTAAAATGAACCCACTCTGGGAACAAGAGACTGAGGAACACAGGGTACCAGAACATTTCAGAAGCCAGAAGGCATGGGTTCTAACCCCAGCTGCTGCCCTCCTGCTCAGAATCATTGAGAAATTCTCCCAGTTCCTTCCTCCTAAGCACCGAGGAATACGAAGTGGCTGCACATAGAATGGCATATTGAAACTCTACTTTCTACACTAGGGATGGTGCCCACATGACTGGTAATCAGTGTTTAAGTGATGTCTCATCTCCACCAGGGACTCTATGAAAGCAGTTTATGTGCTGGTGCCTGATGGCTGGGAGCCCTCACAAGGCTTGCTGTCTTCTTCAGGCTCCTCACCTTGCTTGCTGGTATCCCTTCTCTGTGCTATGCCCTTTTCCTGTCTCATCGCAGGGTGCTCCTTCCTTGTTTGAGATCAGTCCCTTGCAGCCAGCCTAGAACTTGTCCCAACAAACATAAAGACAGAACTCATAGCTTTTGTAGCCAGAGGCGTGGAGTCCCAGAGAACGTTTCAGTTCTGGCTATATCCTTGCGAAGCTGTGGAGCCCACTTTTGTCTCCCAAGCTCACAGGTGGGAGCTTGGATCTGTGCACCTTCTGAATTGCTTGTCCAACCTTCCCTCCAGGCCCCACCTTGGCAGATAGGATTCTGTAACTGTACCTAGCAGAGGCATCCAGAGACGAGGAGGTTTTGTATAGAACACAGGCTTGTTACTATTGCCAGAAGAAAAACAGATTAGGGACGGGCCACACAACCTGTGCCTCAAGTATCTGGCCTTCTCGTGATCCATAAAGATTCCCTAAAACAGGGTCGTCTCTTTTTGAAGTCAGCCTCTCTCTCCACTGTCTTCGGGGGCGGGGGGGGAGGGGCTACATCATATTTCATGTCAATGGGGAAAGATCCAAATTCAGGGTCTCTGGGTGTTTGTTGCCAGTCAGGTACCTTGAATGAAACTGCAGATGGGACACTGTGGAAGATGGATATAGTGGGAAAGTCTTGCCAGTCTATGGCTCAGTCAGGCATCATGGGAAATGCACCTTGAGGTGCTGAGCTTTTCCTACATGAATGTAGAGCACACATCCTGAGCAAGCTCTCTCTGCTGGGCATCCCCTCTTAGGAACTACCCTATCGGTTACACTCTGTGACTGTTGTAGGAGCTGCCAGGCTGGATGGGTCAGGTCCCTTGGAGCTCAGTGAGTAAGGACTGTCGTGCCGCGAGCCCCGTGGCTCACCTCTAGTTAAACAGTCACCATCGCTGGTTTTTAGGGCTTAGAGCTAAGGTGTGATTCTCTAATAAATTTACAGAGTCTTCACATTGTGAAGTCCTGCTAATTCTGGCTGGCGATCAAAGGCAGCCCATCGATAATGAGAACAAAAGTTGTCAATTGAGTAGCACATGTTGGGATCTAGA
Source organism: Acomys russatus (assembly GCF_903995435.1). NCBI lineage: Eukaryota > Metazoa > Chordata > Mammalia > Rodentia > Muridae > Acomys > Acomys russatus. Next base: position 49,971,054 of record NC_067153.1, read on the forward strand.
ACCGAGCCTCTGTCTCCTAGCAACAGAACCAGCACTCTGCTCATTGCCCCGTCCTCAATTCTAGCCCTGTCTTCCTTACTGGGCTCTGGAAACAAGACCTGGATAGAGCACGCTGGGCCAGCCACCCGCCCTTACATCTTCTAGGCTGCACATTGGTCTTTAGGTCAGGGATGCTATGCCCATTCTAGAGGCTCCATCTGCAGCCTGTTAAGCTCTTTTGCCCTTTCTACAGCTTCTGGTACTATACAGTCTGAGGACTGAACTTCTTTATCCTCCATGTCTTACAAATTCGTCTCTATTCTAGAGACTCACTCAGGCCACAGTGGCTCCCTTCACGGCCCTTTCTGTGAGGCCCTTCACCACTTGATATGAACTGTACTCCAACATCTCAACCTTTTCCCAACAGCACAGCCACAAAAATCTCAAGGCTGGAGTGAAAAAAAAAAAAAAAAAAAAAAAAAAGAGCAGGTGTGCCCTGGTCCCAATCACCGATCATTAGCACTTTTCCTTGAGACAGGGAAGTTCCAATTTACTCCTCCACAATTCAAAGAAGGTTCCATCTGTCCTGCAAAAGGGTAGGCAACCAGCTGTTATTTTAGGAAACAAATTAGGACCAAAAAACAAAAAAAAACAAAAAAAAAAACCAGCAAGGAGAATAAGTGGGTAAGTGTTGTTCTGTGAATCTTTTCTTTCAGGTACAAAGAAAAGGTTCTCTCTCTCTCTCTCTCTCTCTCTCTCTCTCTCTCTCTCTCTCTCTCTCTCTCTCTGTGTGTGTGTGTGTGTGTGTGTGTGTATGTGTGTGTGTTGTATGCACTAAGGATGGCACCACATCTGTCTGTTAACACATCCCACGGAAGCGCTCCGAGCACGTTCCTTACAGTGCCTGGAACTCAACCATGGATTGAACATTCCAACAGGGCATTGAGAGATGACTCAGTGGTTACGAGCTCTTGTTCTTCCATAGGGTCTGTGTTGGTTGGGTTCCAGAACCCACATGATGACTTACGACAACCTGTAACCCCAGGTCCAGGAGACCTGATGCCCTCTTCTAGCCTCCACAGTATGAACGCAGAGCACAAAACTGCACACATATGTACTACCCAACACACACTCATAAATAAAAATAAGTCTTTTTTGTTTGTTTGTTTGTTTTCACCAGTACCCTTGAACCTTTCTCATCATGATACCTATTTTGGTTAGACAAGACATACCTGGTCTATTTCCCAAACACAAACTTTTCAGGGAGAGAAAATATACCATTGTCTTTCTGGCCCCACATGCCTGCCATCTAGTAGGTAGCCAATAGATGTGTGCTGTGTGAAGGAATGCCTGTCTCTGAGGAAGATTTCAGGGAGGACAGGGTGAAGTGGAGTGGGTTCAGATTTAGAGCTTTGTCCCTTTTGCAGGTTAAAAGGCTTAGATCAAAGGAAGATGTGTGAAGGCACATTCAGACAGCCATGGTTAACTTTGTAGAACCCAGCCTAGGGACTCCCTCCCTGGACCAGGGGCAAAGGTGTCCATCTGTAGCACTCAAGAGGGGCTACCACCCTGCCCACTTGACAGTATCGGGAGGCCTGGTTCCTGCAGTCTGTCCTCCCTGCAGACAGGTGAGCTCGGCTGTCCTGGGGAAGACGGTACCTGGAAATCATGGGTTTTAACTAAGCAGGAATTAGAAACAGGAAATTAGTGGTAACTGACTAGGGGGTGTGGCCATGTGACCGGTAGGTGTGCGTATGCATGTGTGTAGTCACACATATGTGTATACATGCATGTGTATATGTTTGCATACGTGCATGCACACGTGTGACGTATGTACCATTGATGTGTCTGCATGTGTGTGTATGTGTGCATATGTGTTGGTATGTGTGGTCATGTAGCATGCACATGAATGTGGGTGGCTTGTGCATGTACATTTGTGGGGGAGTATGTGCATGTGGCCATGTGATACACATATATGAATATGCATACATGTGAGGTGTGCGCAAATAGGCCTGTGGCAGACATGTGTATTTGGGATATTAGTTTGTGGTTCATGCAGCTATGTGAGGTGCATGTATGGATGCACATGTGATCTTGGTGTGCAGGTAGAGTGCATGTGTATCTGCATATGTGTACGACCTGGGTACCTGCCTTCCCTCAGTCCCTTAGCAGCTTTCCTTTCTCTACTTCCTAGTTCCTTTAAATGCCACACTGGACCAGGGCACAGGGTAAGAGGCTCATGCTGGTGTCCTAATGACTTGTGGGGAAAAGTCTCCATTTCCAACAAGACCTTGGAGGATTAGCATGTTTACTGCATGCATAGGAAGGGAAGGAGAGTGAACTTCATGGCTGTGTGGCTGTGTACCTACAGGGCCACCTGGGGTCGCTTTTTTTTTTTTTTTTTTTTTTAAGACTGCAAGGAACTTACTAGGGAGAGTAGAAAGTGACCTGACCCAGCTGGTTTACAGGTGCAAACCTGTTCTACAGTAGCAGGAATGCAGCAGAGGAGCTGTAGCCATTGCTACCCTCCTCAGAAAATCAGCCCAGTGACTTTGCCCGGCACACACTCTGGAAGATGGATGCGAGTGGAGGCAGAGGCTGAAGTGCACGCTGGAGACAAGTACTTTCTGGGAAGATGTCTTCTTAGAGTAGACTCAGACTCCACAGGATGGCAAGTTCTGGATACAGAGCAGGTTAAATGCACCCAGATGGTCCATGGTGGGCACAGGCCACCAAGGAACACCCTGGTGCCCAGGTGGGGAACAAACTCAATGCATTCTTTATTTGAAATAAACTCTGGGTTCTCTTTCCTAGTGTCACAGGCCTTTGGTCGTGTTGGTGGCTGCCCGGGGTGGGGGGGTCCTAAGTCCACTAACTTCCCACTGTCCCTGCGGATCCTGCACTCCCGGGGCCCAGGCTGTGGGTACGCTGGGCCGTCTCTGTCGCCATCCAGAGGTTCTGCTGGGGCGCGGCGTCCCCTCTGCTTGCCTCCCTAGCCGGTCCCGGGCCATCGCGAGGCCCCGCCACGCCGGGCACGCGCTCCAGGCGCGCCCCTCGTACTGGTGACGGGGCGCGCCGAGCTGGGGCGCGCAGCGACGCCCAGAGCCGCGGGCTGGCGTCCCCGGGCGGGCGAGCACGGGCGCGGGAGGCGCGGGCGCGGGCGCGGCGCGGGGCGGGCGGCGCGGGGCGCAGTGGGCCGGGGCCCGGGCGCGGCGGCGGCGGCGGCGGAGGAGGACGGAGACAAGGAGGAGGACGAAGAGGAGGATGGCACGCGCGGGGCCCGCACGTGGAGGCCGGCGCGGGGGCGCGGGCAGGGCCGGCTGCTGAGACGCGCTGCTGCCCCCCGCGCGGGCACCGCGGCTTCAATGGCGCCATCGCCCAGGACCAGCACCCGGCAAGATGCGACCGCTCTGCCCAGCATGTCCTCAACTTTTTGGGCGTTCATGATCCTGGCCAGCCTGCTCATCGCCTACTGCAGTGAGTACCATGAACCCGGGCCCCATAAGGGCCTCGGGTCCCCAGTCCGGCCACAGCCCCAGCCCCGGCGGGGCGCCCCGGTCGGTGCGAGTTCCGAGCGCGTGGCGCGCGGTCCCGGGTCCCGGCCGCTGTTCCACTGGCCCGGGAAGGCTGGGTGCAGACCGCTCGGGGATCCAGGCACTCCGGCGGCCGAGCGCACCAGCCGGAGCGTGCTTCCGCGGACTCGCCAGCAGGGCCCGCGTCAGGCCCAAGCCGGCACGGCGCGTCCCTGTGCGGCGGTACCGCTCCTCGCCCTGTGGTCGCCACTCTGGCCCAGGCTAGCGACTGAGCGGAGCTGCGCGCGCCAAGCTTCCCGCCGGCGACACTCCCTCCGGGGACTTGTGGGGACACGACAGCCGAGCCCAAGCGGGACTCCTCTGACAGGAGCAAGGCTTGGGTTCCGACGGGTGGCAGAGCGTCTGCCTTGCTGGGAAGCGGGCTCGCCAGATGCTTTCTGTAAAAGGAGAAGTAAGGGGACAGATGCCACAGGAGGGGAGGGTCCGCTACCGCTGCGAGGGTGGTTTGAACGAATGAACTGGAGATCCAGTGGGTCTGGCAAGGGCTGCTGAGGGAGGTGCGGGATGGTTGGTGCCTGGCACGGTGAGGGGGGGGGCGGCTGGAGCTGGCCTGTGCTGAGAGCGGGACCGTGGGTGGCACTAGGTCGCATCTGGGAAAGAAGATTTGAGTCCTGGGTACATTTTTGAGGATGGTGTAGGTTGGGTAGGCATCATCCTGGCTAGTGCCTGGTGCCTGTTGGTAGAGGCTGGTTATCGTCCTGGGCACAGGCTCTAGCAGTGATGAGCGCTTGCCTGTTTCTGCCTTCCAATCTCTGCGGGAAGAAAAACTAGTGCCAGGGAACACCTGTCGTGGAAAAAAATGCCACAGGCAAGGGAAGTGAGGACAAAATATAAATTCTTTACAAAAATAAAATAAGGCCTTCACCAAGTGATTCCTCCCATTCCTCTCGGCCATCACTAGAGCCCAGGGCCTTCTATCCTCCCAATCCCTGCTCCTCCTGTCTCTGAAATGAGATTGCAGCAGGCAGAGAAACTCAAGTCATGGCCTAATTTGTCTCCATAGTCCTGGGACAACTCTGCCCGGGGATAGCTCAATCTCCAGCCTCGAGGTGTTTTGAGGGAAACGGGAGTGGGTCCAGAGCAGGAAGTGCCCCTGTTGCTTCCTCTGGTCTGTGTCCCCTTGTGTTGCTGTGGCACCTTCCACTGAGGTTCCTCAAGCAAAAGGCTGGCTGCTGACACTTCTCTAGACCCTGGTTGCCCTGGCTGCCCGGAAGAGAGGGAAAGGAGGATGGTGGTGTGAGCCACATGGGACTGCTCACTCCTTAGTCTTCTGCAGCCTGCTGGCTTCTTTCAGGGGCTTCCCACATACCTTTGAGCCTTAACCCCTGAACGGGTGCCGGAGAGGTTAAAGACAGGTTAAGTCCAGAGCTGGACAGGTGATGCCAGGATGCAGTGTGCTTCCTGGAGCTGTCCTCAGGAGTGGCACATTCAGCAGTGGGGGAGGGGCATGGAGAGCTGAAACCTGGAGCTGGCTGCTCTCCCCAGGCGGGCAGATTCTGGTAACAGTGTCCTTCTTCAGTCATTCCGAAGAGCTCAGAGCTACAGACTGGGTCGACAGAGGCAGCTCTGTAAGTGAGGGTGGGGCGGGGGGCGGCAAGGACAGCTATCCACTGCTACTAAGTGCATGGCAGCCCAGCCCTTGGACATGACACCCCCTGCTCCCCAGGGTGCCACCAAGCTGTATCCCAGACAGTATACCCTCTCTCCCTTGTTTTCTAGCCTCAGCACGAATCAAAAATGTGCCCTCACTTCTTCATCCTATTGGCTTGCGCCTTGCTCTGACTATAGGGAAGGCGTATCACACATTCAGAGAAAGGACAGCCCTGCCATCCTGCAAGTTCTTTCTCCGCTACAAGGACAATCTGTAAAGAATGTCTTATCCAGAGGAGCAGAAGTTCTTAATAACAGCTTTGAACAGCCACATTTTGATAGCCGTTTCCATCCCCCACGGAATGGAATAATTGACAATAAGCTAACGTGTTTTCAGACACACCCCATTACACCAGAAATGCAGTTGGAGAAATTAAAACGTTTCTCTAAAATGCAAAATAACATCATCATAACTTATAGCTAGGAACCGATATCCGAGAGAAAAGATTTCATTTCCCACCCCCACCCCCCACCTTAGAACTGTTAATGCTTAGAAAATGATAATTAAATAGTTCCTGTGATTTCCAGCCTCTCTTTCAACATATCTGGCATGATGGATAGTTGGCATCCTTGTGGCAAGATGTTTCACTAAGGACTCTTATTGCTTTAAGTGCCTTTTTGCTACAGAGCAGATACGCTTGGGAAGCTGATGTCCATCTCTTAGGCCTCAGTGATGCTGCCTGTAGTGTGTGTGTGTTTCTCCGTAACATACATGGTGCTCACTTCCTGGTGCTTATCGGAGGCCTGGCATTATTTCCTGGCCTGGTTTCTGTTTGAGGGGGATCTAGCAGGTCTTGCCCATTGGATAAATGTCCTTTGCTATATGTGCTTGTGATTCATGTTAAGGAGGTGGGCTCCACCCTCTGGCTAGAGAAAGACCTGCAGCCCACCAATTAGGCTGGTTGCTATGGTGACTCGGCCTTGTCATTTTCAGGGATTGGGGAAAGAATTGCCAGGAAAAAGCAAAAAAACAAAAAACAAAACAAAACAAAAAAAAACTAGAGAAGCCCCCCCCCGCTGTGAGGCTGGCTTCTTTAAAATGGGTGCTCTATTTTGTGTGTGCCAAATGTTGCCTGTAAAGTCCTCTTCATAAGCAAGCAGCCAGTGTGCTTCCTAAGGTCTCCCTGGTAAAGTTAGGAATGGGCTGGGGTGAGAAAGGGGAAAGTGCTTTATGCTGGCCTGAGGAAACTCCTCTGACTGGCTTTGGAAGGGACTGATGTATTCGAATTTCTCCAGTGTGTGGAGCCAGGAGGTCAGCTGGCCAGACGTGCACTTGCTGCCGCTGTTGTTGAGAGAACTGGGACTTGGGGCTGGTGTGCACCCAAGGGTTCGTCTTTCCACCCAGGATTGCAGCACTTTGGAGAAAATATCAGCCAGGGAACGTGGAGCAAAGGATGAGCTCTGAGGGCCCCGAGCCTTGACTTTGATTCAGGAATGAAGGAGTCTGTGCTTTTAGATGGCAAGTTCCGTCTTCATAGCAGCTGAGGTGAGCCAAAGCTCCCGCGGCATGTAAATGCCACAAGGCAGGCCTCATTTCAGAGCGCTGGCAAGTCCAGTGGAGGAGAGGCAGTGGGGTTGCTTCTTTAACGTTTTTTTTTTCCCCAAATAAATCCTGTTAAAATCGAATTGTGCCGTTCAGTTAAATCTCATGTCCGCAGCTGCGAATGGAAGAAATTACAAACAAGTTTTGAATTGTTTTTAATCCATTAGAATACTAACCGAGCGTAGGAATTTTGATGGTCCCCAACACGCATTTCCTTTACAAATACAATTTGTGGCATACTTAGTCGGGAGGACATTGTGCTGTTTTCCTACTGATCAAATGTGCTTTCTGGAGTTCTCAAAGAGGTAAAATAGAAAATACGAGAGGTTTCACAGAGTGATGATTTTCGGAAGCGCCTCCCCCCCCCCCCCCCCCCCCGTCTCTGTCTCTCTCTCTCTCCTGCCTCCTATATTTTTATCTGATGAGTGTCTAGGGTGAACTGTGCCATTTCTTTCAACCACATAATACAACAGTAAGCACCACTTTCCCTAGCTGTGCTCGGAGCCCTAGGAGCATGGACACGGAGGCATTTGGGTCCTCGGAGGGTTTTCTGTTCAGAAACCTGCAGGAAGTCACTTGAACTTCACTGCCCATCACCCACTCTCAGAGCTAGGGCTGCTCCTGGACAGAGGATCTGTACACCCCCTCCCCCGACCTCTCTCTGAGGTTATTTACTTAAGAGTCTACTGCCCATTTTACACATGCACACTGGGCTGGCTTCTTGCTCCCATCAGCTGTGAGCTATCCTGGCCTCCCGGAGACCAGAAAAGATCTGGATTAGGAAGGGCTCCTCCTTGCAGAATTCCCAGCCTTGGACTTGCCTCTATACCCAGGGCATGAAATATGTAGATCAACTTTTGTGGCGTGAAGTACTTTCAGGTGACTTTATGGGCGTAATTATGGGGGAATGTTATGATAATGCCGCAGTAGAAGAAGGAAAAAAAAGGCAAAACATTAAAATCTCCATTTCTTTATATAGCTCGGCAGCTGCCTCTTTAGAAGGGCTCATTTTTGCATTAAAACGTGATATGCTGGAGTTAATGACCTCTACAGATTGCCACCTGTGACCCAGGGCGACAGTGATGCCCAGCCCCCTCAATCAGGAGATGATTGGACAGGCAGCACCCCGATTACAATCTAGGCATGGCTGATGAGGGCTCAAGGCTGCATCTATGTATGGGCCACCAGCCAGTGCGTCAAGTCCTGTGAGGAGCAGGAGGAGACACTGAGGCTTCCCATCCCATTCCAAAGGTTCACTTGGCATTTACCCTGAGCTACCCCAGGGATTTCTGTGAGCTGGGATTTCTATGCAGGCCACTGGTACTCCCTGAATGTCACTGACCTTCACCCCCCCACCCCACCCCATCCTTCCCTTCAGATTCTGCTAAGTGAAGTTGCAGCTGGTGTAAATTGTCCTGGAGCTGAGCTCTCCAGAGACAGACTTAGCAGAGAGTCTGGGTGACTGTTCTGGACACTCAGTCACTGCAGCGAGCATGGTGTGGAAATGCTAGATGCTCTGCAGTATTCACTTCTTGAAATAGCTGGCAGGGAAACCAGGATACACCCCCCTCTGCCTCTAGGGAGGTAAGTGGGACTTCTTTGGGATCTAGCCCTCCCATCTCCTGGGAAGCCACATCTCAACATCTGAGTCTCTGTCCTTGATGCTGAGTGGCAGGACTGACTCCCTTGTCACTCTGCAGTTGGTCTCCCCATAGGGAAGGCCAGAGTGATGTGTGAAGCTGGAGATGCAGCCTCTGGCATGTGTGTTTGGTGTGTGTTTGGGAGAACTTCAGCCCTGTGCCAGGCTGTGGAGCACAAAAGTGGACAGACGACTGCTGTCCTAGAGCTGACATCATAGTGGGAAGACTGGCAGTCTGTACAAAGGAGAGCTTGGAGAGTGAGGAGACGCAATCTGTGTCTAACACTGTATTCTTGAGGGTCCTTGGGCTGTCTCCCCTCACCACCCACCCTGCACTGAGCACAGAGGTGCTTCCTTATCCACACTGGGGTTAGCCAGTAGCCCCTAACAGCCTGCCTGCTTGTTTGGGCATTGTTTGCAGAGTGAGAGACAGAGAGGGATGTGACAAGCAGATGGGGCTATCCAGCCCTTAGGGTCCCTGATGTCAAGAGGATTGTCACAAGGAATAAAGCGATCTAGAATGGAGAACCAGCTGATCATGGCCCTGCAACATGGGCGATATTCTCTGAATGAGTGAATGAAACAGGACATGGAAAGATCAGCCTGTATTCCTGTTGAGGCAGGAGAGAAACTGATTCCAAGTTCAAGGTCAGCCCAGACGGGGACTTTCGGAGATCCTGACTCATCAGAATAAAAGGAAGAGAGGGCTAGGGCCACCCAGCTCAGGGGTAATTCACTTAGCACATGCAAGGCCTTGATTTCCATCTCTCCATTTGCAAAGAAAAGCCCCAAACCACAAAGAAACCAACCTAGCAGGTAGACTGTAAGCTAGCTGCTTGTGTTTGCCTTTCATGCTGCAGGGACACACACACACACACACACACACACACACACACACACACACACACACACACACACACACACACACTGCTGCCCACTGCAACTCTCCTAGTTGCTTCCTGGAGCCTGAATCTGCTTGCTGCTGGGATGCAGGCATGGTGTGGAGGGCGTGGCTGATCTACCTGAATGTGGGCCTGGACTCCTCAGATATCCATGCCTATCAGTTCTTTACAGGCATAGGGCTCCCCAAGAGGTGGCCCCAGTCACGGAAAACCTTGCCCGCTGCTCCCGGCTGCTCCAAACAGCCCTTCCTTCCTTTTGTGCTGGGGGGGGGGAGGTCAACCTTAGGACAATAGTTTCCTGGAAGGCTGCAAGTGCTTCTCTGTGTTCTGTCTACTCTTGCAATGATAGAAAATTCCAGAGAAGGTAGTCTTTCTCCCTCACCACAGCCAGTAAGCTAGAGGGAAGTGATTGTAGTAACTGGGTGGCCCTAGGTTATAATTAGCTGTTGTGTTTCTAGGCTTTGGGAAGGCCTGCAAGGACTAGGTGAAACTGTTGATAAGTGGGTGTGTCTGTGGAGCAGGGGGTGTGGCCACTGGACTAGAGATAGTGCTAAGAGGCAGCAATTGGACCTCAAGACTGGACACTTGGAGGCGAGGGCAAATGGTTGGAGCCTGAAAACCAGATCCTGCCTGGAGCAGAGAGCCTTTGCCTTCTGAAAAGTGAGGGAAGACCCATGCTTATGACAGTCTTATTGAAAAGAAAGCAAACTGTAGTATTCCTGACCTATGTTCAATGTTTAAAAACATATGCCTGGGGGCAGAGGGGGCATTTCCGGGGTGTGAGGGGGCGGGTGGCAGGTTGCTAGAATGGAGGGCTCTCTGGTTGGTTCCTCATTTGCTTAGCTCTGGCAATGAGCATATCTACGTCACCTCCAAGGACTTTCTTTGGCCTGTTCTCACTCTGAGTCAGTTTCTCAAGGGCATCGTAGGCACCTAGACCACCTTAGTGCACTGTAGGGTGAGAGCGGTGTCTCCTTCCTAGTTGTGATGAGCAAAGCTGTCCCCAGCCACTTGTCCCTTAGAGACTGAACTGGGTGAGTGTCTTGCCTGTGGGGCCCCAGTGGTCAGGGGTGTGTTATCATCTCCCAGCTTATAGGATTGAGACTTAGGTTTCTCTACTATTGGCAAGAAGGTGAGGCTGGGGACCCTTCTGAGCTGCATAGCCTGCGTGGGGTCTGCGGATGTCCCACTGCAAGGGCCCGGCAGGGCTTCCCCTACCCAGAAGGCCTGTGTGGGCTTTGTTGCTGTTGCGAGGCCTCCTCCTGGCTGCCTGTGCTGTTGGAATCACTTTCTGCTACAGTGAAGGTGTCTCCACACGTTCCCTCAGCTGCTGTTTTCCGGAGCTGGGACCAGCGCGATTTGAAGGTGGCTTGCAGCCTCCTCTCTGAGTCTTCATTTTTCTGTATCTATCACACATGAAACTGTAGTGCTGATGGTGATGAAGCCATTTAGAGGCAATCAAATATCCCCGGTCCAGCATAGCGACAGAGGAGCCCATCAACCTCTTTTCATCCACCCACTTGTTTAATTATGCTCTCGTCTCTCGGAGGCAGCCTAGTTCCCACGTGTGATTTCAGAGTGTTCTGGGGGGTGCCCAGAGCCCTTGCTTTCCTCTGTGGGGGGTTCTGTTCCTGCTGTAAGCAGGTTGACTGCTTCATTTCAGTGTCTGGGAAGCCGTGGCCTGAGACTGTACATTCTAGGGGAGGAGAGCATGTGTGGTTGGTTGAGTTCTAGCCTGCCCCTTCTTCACGCCTTGGTCACTGTGCCCTGGTTAAGTGTAGGCGTCCTCAGGTGCTCTGCAGGGATGCAGAGCCATTCATACCTGAGTCTCTTCTCTCTACCCATATGTTCTTGTCCTGTGGGCACCTGACTTGGGATTTCTGTGTTTCTGTCTCTCAAATGCCAGCATGGCCCTCTGTCCCATGGGAGAACAGTGATATGTGTTCTGATGCGGTGGCCAGCACTACATGCACGCACACAAACACACACACGTACATAAACACAGTCACATACATATTCACACACTCATACTTATTGTCACTTAAAGCCCCCAGATCATTTGAGGGGATGGTACATCCCTAGCTCTTCCTCTTTGACAGTGTATGTTAAAAAAAAAAAAAAAAAATCTGACACCTGGGCCTCCAACCTCATTAGTCTCTGGAGACCCCATCTTGCTAGGGCAAGGGGAAAGGCTAGACTGCTCTTTTTTTTTGAGACAAGGTTTCTCTGTGTAGCCTGTGCTGGCCTGGACTTGCTTTATAGACCAGGCTAGCCTTGAACTCATAGCAATCCACCTGCCTCTGCCTCTCGAGTGCTGGGATTAAAGGCGCGCGCCACCACGCCTGGCCTTAGACTGCTCTAAAAGGTCCCTCAAAGTTCAGTCGTTGATCTGCCTTTCACCCAGTAAGCCAAGAAACTGTGTGTGGCCCCAGACGGGAGACAGAGAATGAGAGCCAGTTAGGAGATGGTAGAGATAGACCCCTGGGCTCTTGAGTCTGTGCCTGCCACCACAGGGTCCCCCACAGTCAGTGTCATTTCCTGCTATTTGTGTGTCCTTCGTGCATACCGCACTCCAAGCAAGTGTCTTTCTTCCCTTGCTTGAAAAATGGGTGGTAGTGATTGACCTCCAGGGTTGAATTTTCCCACGAGTGTGTTGGAGATGTGGGGGCCACAGAGTATGTGTCTTCTGTGGCCTCAGAATCAAGCTGGGAGGCCACAGCATGCAGCTACAAGCCCCCACCCCCTCTCCCTGTACTCTAGCACTTTCCCTTACTGCCGACCAGCATGAGACTACAGTGACATCTGATTCCTTTGGTTTTCAGCTGTGTAAGTAACCTCTGGGAACGTTGCCGTCACTCACTCAGTGAAGGTGAGGCATTTCCCCAATGAACGTCTCTGCTGAGTCTCACATTTATGATCTAATATGAGCTCCAGAGGGCATGGCAGGTGTCCTGAGCTCTGGGCATACACTGATCTCTAGGGTTGCGGCTGAAGGGGGCAAGCCTGGAAGGCTGGTGGTGGTTGGGTAGATTGTGAGCCCCTATGCCTCCAAGATTGGGATGTGAGTCATAGAGTTCTCAGCTGGCTCCTGTCTACCCTTGGCCTCCTCTTTGGAAAACAGTGTACAATGCCATATCTCAGAATACAGCTAGGGGTTTCCCAACACCACCAGCAATGTAGGAGGCCAGGAGAGGCCTGAACCTGGATGTATAGGCTGAGGTTTGTCTGATGCCTGGAACATTTGCAGTTTTTCTGGAAGGACTCACTGAGAGGAATTACTTGGGTGACAGATCCTTAAGGTCATGGTGGAAACACAGCCGGAAAAATCAGTCTCACTGTTACTTGGTTAAGAGAGAACTCGTTCCTTTAGTGGCACTGTCCCCTGGTACCAACACGTGGCCATTCATTCCCTCACCCAAGTCAGCCATCCCAGTGTCTCAGAACAACTGGCCCACACTCCTCACATGGTCTCATCCTTTATCTAACCCTCCAGTGGCCAAGCGCAGGTGTGGCCAGAGGCCCTGCCTAAATTGCTGCCCTTCCCTGCTCAGTTCCTTTTCCTTGGGGCCACAGGACTCACTGATGTTTGGGTCTTTCAGTGTCTAGGTTGAGCTGAAGGATGCTTTCTGTCTTGGGCGCAGTTTTACCCCTCAGAGGAATGTCAGTCTGGCCCCTGCTTTCTGAGTGCAAACGCAAGGCCTGTGCAACACAGGGTTTGCAGTGCATCCTTCCACCTTGATCTGTTCCCAACACCTTTGTCTCAGCCCCAGCCTCCTGTGGTGCTCAGCAGAGGTTGGAGATATTAGGACAGCCATGACTACTGCTCCAGGAAGCTCCCGTTTTTCAAGCAGCTTAACTCCAGCCCTGGCTTTGGCGTGGAGAGGAAGAGGATGTTGACGGTGGAGGGACTTCCAGGGTGAGCTCTGCTGACCTCACAGAGGTCTTGTCTCTGACTTTGTATCATCTTAGAGACATGGAGTGTGTCTGGTGGCCGGGTGCTTTCCTGAGAGTCCCTCTCTGAGGTCTCAGAGTCAGAGTGAGGCTGTGTGGGTGTGGGTGAGCTGACCACTCATCAGAAATGTAGATGAACAATATTGAAGGTGCCTTTCAGCCTTTCCTCAGGACCTCCCCCTGACTAGTCCCAGAACTTCTGATGACATGACATGGGGGGTAATGGGAACTAAGTTCATTCAGGAGCCTACAGGGGCTTTCTTTTTCTGTCCTCAGAGGCTGTGTGTGTGTGTGTGTGTGTGTGTGTGTGTGTGTGTGTGTGTGTGTGTGTGTGTGTCTGTGTGTGTGTGTCTGTGTGTGTGTGTGTGTGTAGAGGCCTGGGTTGGGCAGAGCATTCCTTCATTCTCTGTCCGCCTTCCAGGCATGTCAGCCAGCATACCTGGCTCTTGTGCCCTAGACTCCACCTAGTCACTAGCTTCAGAAGGATTTCTCCAGAAACAGACAGAGTAGAGACGATGGAGATGTAAGTTCTAGGATCAGGTTAATTCTACTCAATAGCCTCAGCTATTGAGATTCAAGAGGGAGGGGCTGTAAACCCCATTGAAGCCTCTCTCAGTTGCATCACTGAGCCGCCGCCCAAGAGTTATCTCTGTTCTGATGGTTAGGAAGGCCCACGCCTATGTTTTCTACATGGATTTCTTTACTCATTTCAAAAGCCACGGGATAGCTATACAACAGATTTTTCTGGACTGGCTGACCTGAGAACAGGTTTTTTTGTTGTTTTGTTCTTTTTATTTTTTTAAGCCCTGTTAATGTCCTTGGCTGCTATAAAACATCCAGACTGAGTCAGAAAGGGACAGGTGGCTTGTCTTGTATCTGCCATGCTTTGGATTGCATTGAACCCACAAGTGAGCCAGTTTAGAGGCACCTCAAAGATTGGAGCCTGAACCTGGGTGGCTCATTTTAGGAGAGGTTGGAGCAGTCTCTGGAGGCTTCTTGCTATGTTATTTTTTTTTTCATCAGATAAAATGCTAACAGCTACAAAGTATTATTAAATGCCCTGTGGCCATGTGCTAGTGGCCTTCCATCCAGAAAGATGCGTTTACCTGGTCTAAATTACTTCTCTTCTGTAGCATGTTGCTACCTGACGGCATGATCCTAAATAAAGTGAAATGGGCTCATTAATTGGTGTTAGTTTATGTTTCTCAGCTCCTATGCTACAGTGGCTGAAGGAGCCAGGCTGAGTCTTCTGTGGCCTGTTGTATAGCCGTCCCCATCCTTCTCCTTCATGGCCCATTTCCGGGAAGGAGCTGCTGGCTTGCTGTGGAGAGAAGAGTAGGAGGTTTCCTCCAGTCCCTACAGATCTTCTGCATCTGTGAGGGGAAAGGGGGCTTGGCCTGGGCAAAGCCTTCAGCTTCTCTGAGATACGATGCGTAGGATTCTATCCTTGGTGAGGCCCTACCTCTGAGTCTGAAACTCCTCGTGAAGCCAGGTGTGTGCAGACTCCAGTTACAGACCCTGAAGACAGATGCCTTCCTCTGGGAACCCAGGGGACCCACTGGGATTGACTCCAAATAGGGACCTTGGCTTCTGGAGCTCTTGGAGACATTTCTGAAGGCCAGGGCTTGGAGTCCTGAACTCCCGCACCGAGGACACCACTAAAGCCACCGAGTTCGTGCACTGGGACTTGGGAATTGTGTGGTCCGCAGGATCAGCACCCCTGGCATTTTTCCTATTTCATGAAGTGGCCTACTGTCCCACGGAGAGGTGGAGTGTCTCTGAGGAAATCCCATTTTGGTCGGAATCCATGACCTTCCTGAACGCAGACTCTCTTGCTCCTTTTTTTTCCCCCCCTGATGTTCCAGGCTGAAGCAGAAGCTATTTTCAAGGTTGTCCTGAGAGCCTCGGATTCTTCAGTGAGTGTCAGGACATCCAAGGAGGCAGTCAGTCATCACAGCGACACCAAACCAGCCCCTCCTCAGGTGGCCGTGGGTTTCTCTTGGAGTAGCCAGGACACTCTGGGAGATAAATGTCAGTTCACTCCATGTATATGCATGCCTGTGTCAGGTGACCTTGAGCACATGGGACAATGGCTCTGGAGGGCAAGAATCCAGGATTGGCTGGTCCTTTGTACTACAGAGTAAGGGCACAGGTGGGCGGAGCCAGCCTGCCTGTACTGCTGTCTTTACTCTTTCCATGAGAAGTGCATGATGTAACTAAACACACAACAGCAACAAATCCTGAATTTTCGTGAAGCACCCTCTAGGTATCTGTCATCATCCAACTGCTCCTGGGAATGCGACTCAGGGGCTTCCCTGTCTCATCTGCCAACAGCCCCACATGAGTTGTGGAAGTTGGACTTGCTTTCTGCTGTGTCCCTACCTGGCTTTCTGCCTGGTTTGTATACACATGTGACTCTCTGTTGACTGTGGACTGTCATCTTGGACTCTGAAGCCTCTGTCTAGGAAAGTGGTTCTCAACCTTCCTAATGCTGCAACCCTTTAATGCAGTTCCTCATGTTGTGGTGACCGCACCCCCAACCATAAAATTATTATTGCTGCTACATCAGAACTGTAATTTTCTACTGTTATGAATCTCAACGTAAACATCTAACATGCAGGATATTTGATATGTGACCCCTGTGAAAGGGTCGTTCATCTCCAAAGGGGTCACCACCCCACAGGGTGACACCCATTTGGTCTAGGACCTGTGAGGGAGGCTTTGTGCAAATTTCACCCCTGTAGTAGCCACAGGCTGAGGCTGTGGGACCTGAGTGTATCCCTCACTTAAAATCAATACAGTAGCATGTACCCATGTTAGTTCCCCTACGAGGAGGCACAGAGATCATTGGTATGTACGGAACCTTTTGGAAGAAGTGGTAGCTGTCACCTGATGGTGGAACATGAGGTAGGGCATGAGGAGAAGTGGAAAGGGTCAAGAGGGAAGTCCTGTTCTCTCTGATGATGCACAGGAGTGAGGGCAAAGACGTTGAGAGAAGGATACCTAGGCTGGGGTAGTGTGGTGTGATAGGACTTGGGGACCTCTGAGCTCATCCTGCCTAAGCAGCACTCCCTGGGAAGCCCTTGCTCCCAGGTTAGCTTTCCAAAGCTTCTTCCTGGAAGACTCCACAGCCCAGGAAGAACTACCATCCATTTGACCCTTTCCTTTGTTTTCTAATCATAAAACATTTGTTTGCAGTAGGCTGTGTGGAACCTTCTACATCATCACACAGCAAGCTAAGTATCCTGAGTGTTCTTCATGATCAGAGAACACAGAGCCTCCCACCCCCACAGCGTGTTGGTGCCCCTTCCAGGTGTTAGCTGATGGGCTGCCATGTCCCCACCAGGCGGGCCAGGAGGGCTCAAGAGGAAGACAGTTGTAGAAGGTCCCCCTTGGGGATGCATCTTCTGGAGAGCCATGTTGGGTTTTTTGCAGTCTCAGGACACACTTGCCCTCTAATCCCATGTGTTGTACCATGAAACACCTGTCTGACATCTTTACAGTTGCCTGTGACAGGAACCATGCTCAAACCTGTCACTGGGTTGAGCCAACTGCACTGCTTTGACAATACCTTCATACCCAGGGACCCACCTGTCCTCACCAGAATTTTTTGTTTTCAGCAAGTGCTTATGTTTTAGGCCATTCCTTGTTGCCAACAGATGGTGCCAGCCACCGTTGTTTTTCACTGTAGTGACCCTCCCAGTGGGAGGCTAGAAATACAAATCTTCTTCCTATACATGGAGGAGCAGAAGGTCATAGAGACCCACTGTGGTACCCTTTTGCCTTAGTGTGAAAGGGTTGGCTGGCTTTTGAACCCTCCTCACCTCCAGATAAGTCTATCGGATGTGAATTGCCTCTTGTCTATGGTGTATGCGGCTGGGTGGTCACTGCTGTAGATTGCTTCCATGAGGGATTTGAGGCTGCTGGTGCTAGACGGTTTGGGGAGAACTCTACATCACCTCTCTTTAGCTGTGTTTGGCAGAGCTGTGACCCCCCCTGGAATAGGGTTGGCACTGGGGAAGGTATGTTGTATAGAAGAAGCTGACTGGGGCAGGGAGGGGAAGGAGTTGAGAGGATGCTGGAGAACTGGGTGGCGCTGGCTCGGCCCTGGCTGGGTCATTTAGTAAGATAGTGAAGTACAGAGGATCTTCTAGAAAGTTCTCTGTTGCCCCTTCCTGGGGCTAGTGCAGGGCTGAGGAGTCCTTGGACAGTGTGCAAATGTGGTGACGTTAGCAATGTACCTAGTATTTTTAAGGGGAGGTCCCAAGGTATGGCCCCCTTTCACCCTGTATGTTCCCCAACCAGGTATCAATGGAATCTTTAGGCATGTTCTGGCCTCAGAACCGTCACCTCTAATGATGCTCTTGACTTTGAGGGCTGGGCTGTGGCTCTCCAAAGTGGGTAGACTTTTTCTTAGTAGTCTAATGGATGGTAACCCTCAGAGTGGACCAGAAGTACTGCCATAGAGAGCAGTTTCAGTACAAACTGGGCAGCATCAGGAGAAGGGTTTGTCATGAGGGACAGAGTCCCTTTACCACTCCACACCTCCTTGACTCTCAGCCACCAGGGGCTTGAAGGAAGCTCCCTGGCATAGTGGGACTCCTCTTTCTTAGGTCTTAGATTCGGTGGTGGTGGTGGTGGTGGGGAATTATCCCTGGACTTATCTGTGATGTCCATGAGCTGTGACAGGGCCTTCTTTCTAGCCTTAGGGGCCTCACTCTAAGCCAGTATATTCATCCTGGACACAAGCTACTGTGTACTGGCTCTGGATCCCTGACACTGGTTCCCAGGCCTTTCTGATGCTCCAGTCTCAGCTCCTCTCTCCCAAGTTGCTTTTCCTTGCACTGGAACATTAGGTGATTGGCAATGTCATCCTGTCACTATAGACAAGGCAACAGAGGCTGGAGAGGTAGGTGCCTCTTAGGTTGTGCCAGGCTTTTAAATGAGAGCCTGACTAGACATTAGGGCTGCCTCTCTTAGAGACTACACCGGGGACACCCTAGTTC
The DNA here is from genome assembly GCF_903995435.1 of Acomys russatus. Lineage (NCBI taxonomy): Eukaryota > Metazoa > Chordata > Mammalia > Rodentia > Muridae > Acomys > Acomys russatus. Next base: position 49,989,317 of record NC_067153.1, read on the forward strand.
ATAGCTCTTATTCTGGATCTGAAGTGGGCAAGTATGCCCAGGAGAAATGAAGTCAGAAGCATTGAGACCAGGAAGACAGGCCATTGGAGGGCTGTCCCCTGGAATTCTTGCCTGATTATTAAGTGGGAGTTCTCTGGCTACAGAAGCAATTGGAGAAGAGCTGTGCCGTGTTAAGAGATGTCCTGGAGATGTCAGACTAGGTGTGGCCGGAGACTGGCAGCTGTCCTTCCAACATCCAAAGCACTTTGAGTTTAGAGAAGCTACTCAAATTGTTGGCCGCACTCATTTCCCGTTCCTCTCCTGATATGTGTGTCTCTAGGGGTTTCTGGCTCATGTGAATACTTGATGTTAAAGGAAAGCCCATCTGGTGATACCAAATAGTGTGAAGACTGGCCAAAAGAAGGATGGTGGTGTGGCCAAACCTGAGTTATATTTGTTGGCAATTCCTCACCAGTATGACCATAGGGAATGTGGCATACTTGGTCACCACACTGTAGCACCTACTACTCACCCACCAGTGTCTAGTTGCCACCCCCACGCCAACCCCAGGCAGAGAATCCAGCCTGGCCTGGCAGGTCACAGCAGATGACTTCGTTTGTCTCCTGGCATATGAGATTTGCAAAACTTCTACTTCCAGGGAAGAAATGTGTGACAGCCACTGGCACCTCTTTCACCCACTTCTTCTGGTCTTCCCTATTGGTGTCTGGATTGAGGCCACTGTCTTTGTTTTGCATTACTGCAGGGGAAAAAAAAGACAGGACAATATACTTTAAGGAGACATTTCTTCCAGTTCATGGTTTCTCTGATCCCAGGCCCATGACCTTTGTCTCTTGAGACAGAGCTGTGTTGTGGCCAATAGAAGTACATCAGAAACTACATACTTCATGGTGGACAGGAAACAGAGAGAGGGGAAGAGAGGGTGGATCAAGTAATTAATCTTCACAGGCATGCTTCCTGTGACCTGCCTCCTCCATCTTCTAATACTGCCATCATATGATGATCCCAACACAGAAGTGGTCCATTGACTGGGTCAGTGACCTCAGCATCCCACTGCACCTCCAAGCCCACCAGCTGGTTACCATGTGCCCAGCATGGGGACATCACATATTCAAACCTTAACATGCACCCCCACATCCCACAGGGTGTGGTTCCTCACAGAGTAGAGGGAGTTGTTTATAAAAGCAAGGGTGATAGCTTCCAGACAACACCATAACCCCAAACTGCTAAGTGTCTCCCCATTTCTCTTTTACAGCCACCCCCCTCTTCTGGCTCCACTAGGCAAACTTTTGCAAACACACCCAGAAATCTTGGGGCATAGCCCTTGCACCCTGCTAGCCTGAGGAAAAGAAGCTTTACTTGTTCTTCGCTTCCCATGATGAGGAGGCTGTTCCTGCCTAAGGGAGCCAAGGACAGCCTAAGAGGAGACTGGCAGTTACAGATGCTGAGTGGCCGGAGGGAGGGAGAGCAATGCTCATGGGCATTTCCATGTTGGTGGCCAAGGGCATGGCTCCAGGATAGAGAAGCTGGGGGGGGGGGCTCCCAAGGGATGCAAAAAGATGATGTCTAAGAAGGGGCCAAGACACAGGCTGTGATTTGGGGAAAGTAGCCCCCACAAACTATATGGCCTGCATGCCTGTATTTGTGCAGCCCAGGGGGACATCTGGCAGTCCCAGGCTGCAAGGTGATCAATCAGAGCCTGTTGAGGTGCCCTGTTGGAGGGGTGCCTTGTTGTAGGTGGCGTGTGTTGAGGTGTCCGTATCTATCTCTTGCATCTTGGCCACACTACAGTCCAGAATGATGCCTTTCACTGTGCTTACAGACCGACGGTAATTTCCAGGAGACTTTTTTTTTTATTATTATTAATTTTTATTTATTTTTTTTAATACAATACATTTTCATCATGTTTTCACCTCCCTCCAACTTGTCTAAGATCATTCCCCCTTCCCTACCCAGACAACTTCTCGCGAATTTTATCCTTCACAAACCTTGTTAATGTGTCGCTCAGTAGAAGATAGCTATATTTGTAACCCCGCTTCCACATCCAGCTGCTCCAGTACTCTCACTACTTCATCTTAAATATTTGGAGACGATCTGGTATAACTAAAGGACGGACACTATGATGTCATAGAAGGATCTAGAGAACCCACAGGAACCCACTGCCTTGGAGAAGCTTACAGCCCATCCAGGGCTGACAGCCAACACTCCTACAGTCTAGAAAGACTATGGAACTCCTAAGTCATTGAAGTAAAACATCTTGACAAATAGCCATGGCTGCTTGTCTAATAGTGAAACTGCCTCCTGGTCAACCCTAGTGCTTCCTCTACAACCGTCCACAATCAGGAGAGAGCTGGACATTGGCAGTCATAGTAGGAGGTTCCCAGGACCCATACTTATGTTCTGTTGTTTATGTTCCGGTTGGCTGGTCTTTATGATATTTGTGCCAAATTTTTTCACGTCATTGTCAGTCAGCTAAAGGGTGATCTCCCTTTATCACTGCTGTGAGTGTCCCCATCTGCCCAGAGTGGAGATCAGATTCCCATGGCCAACTACAAAGAGAATACTGCTCATCTTACCTGCAGTAGTGCGCCTCCAAATGGTCTGGAACCAGTTTTAAGAGATGTCAGGAGCACGGGGGCACAGTCTACTGCTTAGCCCTGTGTTCCCCCTCAAAAAATCATTTCCAGTGACTACTGAGACCAAATTAGAAATGGACTGTATCTCAACTGGCAAGAATGGCTGGCTGAAGAGTAAAGAAATGGATGACAGGATCAAAGTGGGCTTGATGGCAACCTAGTACCTTAGTATAATTAGACAGTGCAATAATAACTGCCACCACCACACTTTGGGGGGGGGGAGAGAGAGAGACAAAGAAAGAGAGAGAGAGAAACAGACAGAGAGAGAGAGAGGGGGGAGTGACAGAGAGAGAGAGAGAGACAGACAGAGAGACAGACAGACAGAGAGACAGAGAGAGGGGCAGGCAGGCTTGTGAAATACACATATTTGCAGCCTGGATTCAACTCTAATGTAAAGACGATTGGATCTCACTACTCTGTGAGAGGTGCTCAGATTTTGACAGTTCTTCATGTATGTTTTGTTATGAGTGACTTATGGGTTTGTGTAAACATTTTGAAATATAATAGTCTAAAATTAAGGAACAGCACACCCTCTCACTAGTTACTTAACTCCATCTTTAACTAGTACGGATACTATTTGTTACTTTTAACATTATTTCTTGCCAACTCAAAACACAAATCTTTTAGAAGATAGTCCAAGTTTGGTGTTAACGGAGCCAGCAAATCCCTTGGTAATGATCCTATTGGAATTTTTTTTTTTTTTTTTTTTTTTTTTTTTGCCTAGCCTCAGGGATTTTTTTTTTTTTTGCATTTTTATTAATTGTTTATCCCATCCCTTGTATCCTCCCATTCCTCCCCCCGCCATTTTCCCATTATTCCCCTCCCCTATGACTGTTCCTGAGGGGGATTACGTCCCCCTGTATATTCTCATAGGGTATCAAGTCTCTTCTTGGCTACCAGCTGTCCTTCCTCTGAGTGCCTCCAGGTCTCCCCCTCCAGGGGCCATGGTCAAATGTGAGGCACCAGAGTATGTGAGAAAGTCGTATCACACTCTCCACTCAACTGTGGAGAATATTCTGACCATTGGCTAGATCAGGGAAGGGGTTTAAAGTTTACCTCCTGTATTGTCCTTGGCTGGTGCCTTAGTTTGAGCGGGACCCCTGGGCCCAAATCTGCCTATCATATTGTTCTACTTGTAGATTTCTAGGACCCTCTGGATCCTTTTATTTTGCTATTCTCCCATGCGTCTCTGATTTAGAGTCCCAATAGGATGCCTTCCCCTCTGTCCCAGTTTCCTGGTAAGTGAAGGCTTTTGTGGGACATGCCCCTTGGGCTAGTATGCAGATATAAGTGAGTATATACCATTTGATTCTTTCTGCTTCTGGGTTAACTCACTCATTGTGATCATTTCTAGCTCAATCCATTTATCCACAAATTTCGGGAATTCCTTGTTTTTAATAGCTGAGTAGTATTCCATAGTGTATATGTACCACAGTTTCTTTATCCACTCTTCTACTGAGGGACACTTAGGCTGTTTCCATGTTCTGGCTATTATGAATAAGGCTGCTATGAACATGGTTGAGCAAATGTTCTTGTTGTGTGCTGGAGCATCTTCTGGGTATATTCCAAGGAGTGGAATAGCTGGGTCTTGAGGAAGCCCTATTCCCATTTTTCTGAGATAGCACCAGATAGATTTCCAAAGTGGCTGTACTAGTTTGCATTCCCACCAGCAATGAAGGAGTGTTCCTCTCTCCCCACATCCTCGCCAGCATGTGGTGTCGCTTGAGTTTTTGATCTTAGCCATTCTGATGGGTGTAAGATGGAATCTCAGAGTTGTTTTGATTTGCATTTCCCTGATGACTAAGGAGGTTGAGCATTTCTTTAAGTGTTTCTCAGCCATTTGATATTCCTCTGTTGAGAATTCTCTGTTTAGTTCCAAGCCCCATTTCTCAATTGGGTTATTTGGTTTGGTGGTGTTTAATTTCTTGAGTTCTTTATATATTTTGGATATTAGACCTTTGTCAGATGTAGGGTTGGTGAAGATTTTTTCCCAGTCTGTAGGCTGTCGCTTCCAGGAGACTCTTAAGTAGTGCTAAAAGGCAAATGAAATCTGAAACTAAGACTCCCCAAGTGCAGACTGGCAGGGAGACCACAAGGTAGGCCAGGGGCCAGCCTGTGCTCATGTTGCTGCAGAGCCAGTGTTAGCAGCTCTCAGAAAGCGCTCTCCCCTGGCGCAGTGCTATTCATATATGGGGGCTTCCTGGAGAGGAAGCAGCACTGGACCTGGGTCCCCTCAGGACCAACATCCTCTAGCAATGATGCTGGTGGAGTGAGACCATGTCCCTTCGGTTCAGGTTCTTTTTTCAGTTACAAGCATGGCTAGTAGTATTAAGAAGGTGTAACACACTCATTCCTTCTGCAGTATGGACAGAGCCACTGTGAACTTCCCAAGACTTGGTAGTTCACACTAGTGGAGGCTGCGTTCTTGAGTTGACATGAACGCATGTATGCCCTGGTGCCCTGGTATTGGGCAGAGGGCAGAAAGAGTGACCTGTGCATCGCTGGTTCCCAGGAACTCTGGATGTGGCGTTTCAGGGGCACTGGTGGCTTTTTAGAAAAGACTATGTGGGCAATTTCATTCTTGGGACCAGAGTTGCCTGTTAAAAGTATGCTGTTCACAATACCATGGCTTCAGCCTGGGTGAGGTTTCTCAGTTGCCTAATAGAGTAAGGAGAAAAGGAAAGGACTAAACTCCTTTTTTTTTTTTCTGTTTTTAGAGATTTCCATGCATTTCTGTGAAAAGGTCGCCTGTGTCTTTCTGTCTGTCCCTCTAGGATGCGAACTCCCAAATTGTGAGACCAGTTGCTGTGCAGTACAATGGGAGGGGCCAGGGCATGGGCATCGAGTGCTGGCCTCCAGCCACCACCCATCCCTGTGTGCAAGCAGATGAAATGCACACATGCTCCCCTGAAATCACACATTGAGAATTTTTTTTATCTCAATTAATGTAACAATAATTTTTTGCAGGCTGTGGCAGTGGGCACTAGAAAATTAAATGACACCTTCTTGGCACCTCACGTTGGTGAGAAGGCCAACTGATTATTTTTATATTACAATACCCAGGCGTTGTCAAATTGATTAATAAATTCAGTGAAGAACTGTTAATTCTTAATAAATTTAATTTTTGTATTTGGGGAATGACTTTGCTATGACCTCATAGTCTTGACGCTCTGTGTGGGCATCAGCATCGGTTTCATGTCCTATGTAGTGGCTGCAGGCTTTCCTTCGAACCTGCCTGAATGCAGGGGGTAATTTCCATTAGCTATGTTCTAGTAGACATGGTCTAGGGTGTCTGGAGGTGACGTGGAGTGTCCCTTGAGGTTTTCTTTGATAGCTGCGGTGTTGAGTTCTTGGAAGGCAGAGCAGAAAAGGAAATGCCCACTGGTCGTGTGGCTCTCATGCTCTTCTCATGACTCAAAGTGTCCCAGAATGTTGAAGCCACAATCACAAGGTTGTCACTCTGCCCTGACCCTTTGGTGGCACTCGATAATCCTTCTCTAGTTTCAAAAATCTCAAGGCTTATGCTTTCATTGACGTTTTCATGGTAAGACTTATGATAGCTGAATGTTGGCTGAACCATGGGCCTCCCAGGCAGGGACCTTTCAGCAGTAAAAGACAAAAGCTCTAGCAGGCTGGGCAGAATTAGGTGGTCACCACACAACTCTGGTATCAGGCAGGCTCCAGCAAGGGTCCAGTCACTGTAGATCCCCATCCTGAGTCTTTCTTGGCCTGCCCTCTTGGCTATGTGCACTTCTACCTCTCACCTTGACTCTAAGCCCAGGGCTCCTCAGTGCTTCCACCAGTTCCAGCCTCCTTCTATTCTACCCTGATCCTCTTTCCCCCCTTGGACTTCTCAAGGCGACTGCTGACTTTTCAAGAACTCTCTGTGGGGCCTTGCACCTTCTAGCCCTAGGGCTTCTCCCACGATCTCCCAGTCTCTGGTCAGTACTCCAAGGATGCATACTCA